>NW_015505503.1:241867-274726 GCF_001515645.1 Sinocyclocheilus grahami
TGTGGGGTTTCATGAACTGTTTTGTCTGTATGAATAGAGATAGATAAGAGGGAATGTTTATGGAAACCCAAGGTTTATGGGATGTTGTTGTGAAGCAGTTTTGGTATAACAGTACATGTTGAATTTGTGCTGGGCAGACGAAGTTTGAACATTGAGACATATGCAACTAAGATTGTTCAATAAACTCTGTTACTTTTTACCATCATCACTTCGTCTCCTGCTTCTGCTCTTCTCTGGCTTTCCTCTGTTTACTTCTTGACTGACAGAAGACTGTTAAACACTCATTTTGGGTATTTTTGGATACCAGACAAGACTTGCTGTTGACAGGGTTTGGGTATTAACAGTGCTGCTGACTAGTTATTCTGTTACTGGACAAACTGATATTTTCTGATGGGATCTGGCGTCCAGAGCTGGATCCTAAATATTATCTGGCGTGGAGACCCGATCTAACAATATGTATGTAAATAAAAGCCTATATTAAAATCTGTTCATCATATAAAGCCAATGTGTCTTTTTAGAAGACTTGGATTAAACCAATTTCAAAGCTTGAAATAATGATTGCCTTGAAAAAAAGGATCGACAAAAACAATATTAAAATATCTATATGGCAGTATACAGTATGTGGTAGTTTTGCCAATGGTATTGAAAAAGATTAGTCGTCATGAAATAAAAAATGACCCTACTTTTTTTAGTGCACATTGCTAGTCTTGTGAACAATTGAACCATGCAAGTCAATGCACTGGGAAAAAAATGGTCTGCCGTCGCTTCCACTCTGGATTGGCGTTCTGGCTCTGATGACGTCAGTTTGACGGCTTCGGGAGAATCCTCTTGTTAAGTATGACATAAGGACTGCTGTTTCTGGGTCCATGCCTCTACTTATTTCACTTGAGAATACTATCTCAACAGCCATTTATGAGCACTATTTAATTAAAATTACATATTTATGCTAAGCATTTCAAATATTTGCTGTGCACACTACAGTCTCCGTGCTCACAGTGTCTCAGATTTGCTCACTAATATTTTAGCTGAATCACTGTCTGGCCATCTGGGATTTCAGTATGGAGATAAAGGTTAGGGTTATCATTTTTCAGTATTACATGACATTGTGAGTGTGTATCTGCACAGTTTGTTGTTTTCTGGGGGGCATCTGGCAGAGCGTTAGGACCCAGAAGCGGTGAAGCGTGATATCAGACGTAACAAGCAGATTTTCTTAACCACTATCCAACTGTGAATCTGCTATGAGCAAGACCTCTGGATTGGAGGTGCACCACAATAAAACCCTGCCCTTTATTCAATATTCTGTTTCACTTGGAAATACATCCCAACACTGAAGTCAGTTGCAACTTCCAGCTCACGGGTACTTTGATCATTGTTCACGGGTACTTTGATACTGATATTTTTCAAGGTATTGAAGTTAGAAATTCCTGTATCATGACCACTAATTCATGTACTTTGTCAATAAAATAAAAATGGGTTTTGTTCAAAGTAGCTATTGTTCACATAGATCTTTGATATGAATGAATATTTTTGGGTAATTCATTAAATATCGCCAGCTAAAAAGTAACTAGTAACTAGTACTCTGAGTAGTTTTTGAGAGGAGTACTTTTACTTGTAATTGAGTATTATTTCAGCAATGTAACAGTACTTGTACTTAAGTACAAATTTCCAGTACTCTTTCCACCACTAGGGATAAAAAAGGAGGATGAAGAAACAAAGCTGTACGAAGAGACAGCAGATGGGGTCGTCCTCCCATTCTAAACCTAAGAAGAAGAAACAAGCCAAGAGACAAAACTGCCCCAGTGAGTCCAGAAAGTATATATATTTTTACTAATATAATGTCAAAACGGCAATAAATCAAGAAGTGACAATAAATGCACATTTTACACTGCCTAATATGTGATTGAGAAGTTTTTTCTTCTTCACCTAACTGATTTTGATTGTACTTGTTTCAGAATCATCCGCAGGACAAAAAAACACTCAAAACAAATCTCAACTTCCTGTTACATGTGGCTGTAAAGAGGGTGTCCTGTATTTGAATAAATATTATGATAGTAGGTGCAGAAACATTTCTATATGTTAAAGAATTGAGTGATGTTAATGAAGAGCTACACGTTTTTGAATGTCTCGAGATTGTAATTCTGGAGCATCCAGGTGCTCAAAAACATGTCATTCCAGTAGTGGTTGAATAAATCATTTTCTGTCTTTAGAGCAGAAGTGCATTTTCAGTGAGGGCCAGTGGTTCAAGCCCACTGAGTTTGAGAGGTTTGGGCTGAAGGAGAGGCACAAAAAGTGGAAGACCAGCATCCTTTGCAAAGGGATTCCACTCCAGAAACTCATAGAGGTGCATAAGACATGCAGGTTTCAATAACAGTTTTAACTAATGCACACTCAAGTGCAATTATGATTTCCTTTTTCCCTTTTTTCTAATATGGCCTTGGTGATTGGTGAGTCTGATCTATTAGTAAATCATTTGAAAAACTCAAATTAAACAAATAACAGCTACCTGAAATAAAAATGGACACAATGCAGATAATATAATTACATTTATGACATATTCTAACTTTGTTCTTTTTCTGTTCATAGGATGGATTTCTTTTATATACATCCTTTAAAAAAAGCAGGGTTCAGGATGCAAAGGTTTGGCTGCTCTTCGATCATTGTAGATAGGATTTGTTGAGGAGTTAAACTTTCTAGGCCAAAGCTTTCAAATGTGACTTAAGAGTGACCAAGATGTTCATCAAAATTTCTCCTTTTGTGTTCTGCAGGGGAAAAAAAGCCATGTGGGTTTGGAAAAACAGGGTAAACGGGGACTAATTTTCTTAATTGTTTGGAGAAATATTCCTTTAAATAAGATCATTGCAACAGTTATTCAGAATAAGAAAGACTTAATATTCTGTTTAGTGAATATTTGTGTATTTGTTGTAGAATCACCCGATAAGATCGAAGACAATCAAGACGATGATGATGATGATGATGCTGTTGACATGAACATGTTTAAAGGTCCAGTCCTACCTGTTACCTGTGGTTCTGATTCTGGCATTCTACACAAATATCGATTTTCCAAAGGTCTGTGAGTGGGAATGTTTTTATAACAGTTATTATAAATATTATGTTGTCAGTGTTTTACATGCACAACTAAAAAATGTTGAACACAAGTTATCTGTTTCTTGCAAGCCAGGCTCATTGGAAATATGTGACTCTGCCTACATTTCTGCAAAACCTGAAATACCTTTACCTTTCGCTGCACTTTTTTAGATGATACCTCTACAAGAGGCGCTATCAGGGTATTTGTAGGCAGAGTCCCGTATTGTTTTTTCTCTCACTTAATGACAATGCATATAAATGCACTGCTTGACTGCAGTGGTACAAGACTTTTACACTCAGTATTGTCTTTATCTCAGGGTATTGTGGGAGATGCATAAGAACAGAGAACCACTGGCTGACGCCTGAGGATTTCATCAAATTGAGCAAACCAGATGGAACATGGAAGAAAGACATTCTGTCCAATGGGATGCCTCTTGGGAAGCTTATAACGGTAAAAGAAAATACTAAATAGTAAACAAGAACCTTTACAATTAGAATTTTGAACATTTCTAATTTAAATTGATGATATTCAGAGAAACAAACAGTGGCTATCAACAAACAAGGCAATCACATTGTGGTGTGATAGCCCCATGAAGGTCCTTTAACATTGTTTTACATTTGTATTAAATCCTAAGAAAACCTGGGAGAACTTCAGAGATTACTCAAGATTACGCATGATGTTTGTGTCGTATTTATGTGGCTATAATCAGTGTTATTTTTATTGGGTTCTTAACCCTTTTGCGTCAATTAAAAAAAGTTATACATAGGTCCATAGTGGACAAAAATGTCCATGTCAAAAAACTGTCATAAAAATTTGAAGCTTGGGAGCACAGAGTTAAGTTTGGTCTCATTTTAAAGAAGACCCGTGGCAGATTATTTTTGAAGTAAAAAAAGTTTAAAAAGTGAAACCAAAAAAAAAGTTCTAGATGTTTAGGTTTATGAAAATGATTTATGAACGATGTTTTATATAAAATATATATTTTATGAAACATGTTGAACTCCATACCTGCTAGAAAATCTAAGCCATAAATCTAAACAAGTTGTATTCCAAATTTGAGGTTGATATCTCAAAAAATGAGCGTTCAGTAAGATTTTGTTTGGGCGCAGTACCAAATTTTCCCCATTAGATGCCAGCAAAACTCTGCTGGTGCACACAGTGGTTGGATTTGTGATTTGCAGTAGAGTTTTTCTCTCTCAAATATTACAAGAACACACACACGCAAAAAAAAATGTTTATGACACACATACAAACCACACTCTGACATCCATACCAACACACCCACACAACTATAGCTGCATTATTTATCCAATTGGCTCTATAATATGCAGAAGCAGAAAACAGAAATAAAGCGAGTATTTTCTTTATAGGTCAAACCTGAAAAAATGGCACCATCTGGTAAAGAATTTAATTGCCAATAGAATGAAAGCCTATCAACAAAAATTGCATAATTTTACAGTTGAATGGCACTGCGATTAAAAATAGCAGTTTTAATGGGTTTCAATGGGGACATTTTTGTCCTTAAGGTCCTGAGAAGAAAAAAATTTTTGTACTTAGTGCAAAACAGATTTATTAAAGGAAATGGAAGTGAAATAGTACAATTCCAATAAAAATACACACCTGTGCCAAAATTTAATAACACTTTGACAAAATGATCAAAAAAACAAAACCGAAAAGGACAAAAATGACCAAAAGGTTGCACAAGGGTTAAGTTTTTGTATACTTGTATATATAAAGGGACAGCTCACTCAAAAATGAAAATCCTGTCATCATTTACTCACGCTGAAGTTGTTCCAAAGCTATACGATTGTTTTTTTCATCTGTACAAAGTTGGTAACCAAACAGTCAATGGTAGCCATTGACTTCCATAATATATATTTTTTCATATCATGCATGAAAAAAATGCTGTATGTTGTCATGACAGGGTCTGATCAAATGTTTTTGCAGTACACAATACTGATGTGTTTTCACATACTTTCAGAAAAGCATTTTGCAACCACATACAGCCAACTGTGACTGTGAGATCTGCGAAGAACCGGATCAGAACCAAGTAAGACATCGTCACTCACATTTACAGTCATGCCAAAGCACCAACAAAGACCACCAAAACTCATCACAACTACTGACACTTGAAATTATTTCTGCAGTGTGCTTCATAACAGTATAGTTTTATTTCTGTATGAACTCTTGTACCAGCAGAATGATGACGCGTGTTTCGTGTGTCCCTCTGAGGGAGCTCTCGTGTGTTGTGATGAATGTCCACGAGCTTTTCATTCACACTGTCACCTACCAGCTGTACATGAAGACTCACCTGGGTGAGAGAGAGAGAAATCATGCTGGATTAGACAGACTAGATGTTTGACTTTGTGTAATAGTGTGTGTTTTGTGTGCACAGAAGCCAGTGGAGCTGCACGTTTTGTGTGATGAAGAAGATGAAAAGTTCCAGTCAAAAGACCCAACAGGATATTTTGAGCATTCCAGTCTCTCAGTACACACTGGTAAAGGTTCTGCATTTTTTTAGCCCATACAATGGAAGTCAATGGGATCCAAAACAACATTTCTTTCATTTTTTAGACAAAAATCCTTTAACAGTTACAGTCTGTTTGATTCTCTTCTAGCACTGCCAGTACCTGCTGTTACACCTGCTACACGAGAGCATGACCGACCCCTGTGCCAAAGTAAATCTCATATTTACGAGCTTAATTTGCCTCTTAGTCATTATTTGCATATGTGGTGTATATGTACAGTATGTGACGGCTACACTGCTGGTGTCTAGGTTCCAGGATTCAGTGAGAACATCTGTGGTCCCATGATGCTGGGCAGAGTGAAGCTGAACTTGGAGAATAATGATTATCGAACAGTGCAAGAGTTTGTCTCAGATATTGAATATGTTTTCCACCACTGCACCGCCAAAAGGGTGAGTTTCACTTGGGCTTGCAAATGTTACTAATGACAGGAGTCTTAACAATTTCATATACATGGACTTTTTTATTGACTGAAATCTACATTTCTCTCTTTCTTCTCCGTAGGATAATGACTTCAGTAGAATGACCTCTAGGCTGACGGAACTACTTGAAATCATTTTTAAGCTGCTGTAACATCACGTCTTAACAAAGATTTCCTTTGTTGGACCTGGTGGTAACATTTGTGTGAATTGTACAATTATAACAGAAAAATAAAGAAAGCATATTTAGACTTTATAAAAAATTGTTGTGAACAATTAGTTATTCCTGAATGTGTTTCTCTGACTTGTGTGCTTATCTGATACTATCTTAGAGTTTCCCAACCCTGTTCCTAGAGGCACACCAGCAGTACACATTTTGCATGTCTCCCTTATTTGCATCTCTTTCAGGTTTTGGAGTCTCTATTATCAAGCTGAAGAGTTAATTCGGGTGTGTTTGATTAAGAGAAGACTGAAAATACGTACAGTCTTGGTGTGCCTCCATAAACAGGGTTGGGGAAACACTGGCTTAGAATATATACAAAATGTTGGATTTACTAAACCTGTAACTCTTGTTTATCCAAGAAAAAAAGATTTGTTATCTGCAGCTACAGTAAATCTAGCAGTTTTTTGTATTTCATTAAAGAAAAAAACAATTTATAGCACTATATATACTGTTATATGTAACATATACTGTTATATTAAATGAAAAGTAGCACAGTGGAATGCAAAGATACATTCATTTTAGGACAAAGTGTGACATGTAAATAGAGACATTTAGTAATAATAACAAAACATCGATCCCACATTACAAGGTCATACTGGCACACAATATATATATAGTCATATATATTCAGTTTATATATAATAGTAGTTTTTTTAACCTTTAACAGTAAAATAATAATAATAAACAAAGCGCGGCCTTCAAATTTTTTTTGTTAGATTTAGTTCAGGATAGTATTCACTTTCATTTTTACTTGGGGGTGTGGTTTCAAGACAGTTGAAAATACAGTGAGACAGGAAGATCTAAATTCACTTTGTGGAGAAATCTGAAGCTGTAAGGTAAATCAACGAGTTTTACATACAAGAACAAAATACTAGGCTATAGCATCCTGCAACGATTAACATAAATCTAGCACAGTTTTTAACATTTTCGTAAAAAAAAAACATTATAGCACAATAGCTTGCTTTATGTATTTCTTCTTAACTGCTGGAAAGTCGTGGAAACTTAAGTGCGGAATTGTATTTTTCTGGTCGAGAACGAACAAAAAATGATTTACTTACGCATTCCAAACACTTAAATGTGGCGAAAATATTCATGTATTGTTCATTTGGGGGTCACACTTGTGTTGTTCGCGGTCAAAAGTGACTGAACCCCTGAAATGTAACTTTTTTTCCCCAGTAAACTCAATGTAATATAGTTTTGTTCAATAATATTTTTTATTTTGAGAGAATTTCATGATACTAATCGGTGTTTATATGCGATAATTATGATAATTTATTTTTCCCATTGAAAAGAATACAAAATGTTTTGGGGGGTTTTCTAATATTTAATAGAGGACGGCTGCGTTCAGCCCCGACAAAATGTTGCAAAATGTTTTTTTAAACGGAAACGGTGGTGCGTTGAATGTCCTGTTCTGATGGCGCAAGAGATGCAGCTGAGAAGGCCATTCTTTGTGTTCTTTTGGAAGAATTTTCGGAACCTGATGAAATCGGTATAAATACGTGTTTAATACTGGAAAATACGCTCGATGTTACAGTCACCGCGCTTGCCGTTTGCCTCACATTTCTGGATGAAAAGACAAAAATTTCAGGTGAAGGATAATCCACTTCTTACCTCCGAGACTGTGTTATGATCTATATGACCTTATTATTTTTATTGTGAGTATTAGGCTTATCATTATTGCTGATCACTGTTGTTGTGCTATGATATTTTAATATTTACCATTATATAATCAGAGGGGTATAGAAAAGTTTATGAAAGTGTCACTCCACAATACAATAGCAAAATATATAAATATGTATAGTATTTTTAGGTCACATTAATCAGTGTTTAGCACACCTTCCTAAGGAAAGGATATGAACCAGAAGACATTGCAATTACTAAATGATATTTAGACAGACTTAAAGAAGTTCCAGATCTATACTTGTGCTCTTATTATTTCAGTTATTTTGCCTTTAATGTAAATAAACATGTGCAAACAATATACTTGCTCTTGTGAATTTATTTAGATAAATAACTGAAATAATAAGAGCTCATGTATAGATATGGAACTTCTTTAAGTCTGTCTAAATATCATTTAGTAATTGCAATGTCGTCTGGTCCATCCTTTCCTCAGGAAGGTGTTGCTGATTAATGTAACAAAAATACTATGCATATTTATATATTTTGCTATTGTATTATGGAGTGATACTTTCATAAACTTTTCTATATTCCTCTAATTATATAATGGTAAATATTACAATATCATAGTACAACAACAGTGATCAGCAATAATGATAAGCCTAATACTCACAATAAAAATAAAAAGGTCATATAGATCATAACACAGTCTCGGAGGTAAGAAGTGGATTATCCTTCACCTGAAATGTTTGTCTTTTCATCCTGAAATGCGAGGCAAATGTTGGATCACAAAAATTAGGAACCACAGTTTCCACAAATCCCTTCACTGGATTGGGATGTTCTCTTTTATTCTGGATGGCAAGGGCGGTGACTGTAACATCGAGCATATTTTGCCGTATTAAACACGTATTTTTGAAAAATTCTTCAAAAAGAACACAAAGAATGGCCTTCTCAGCTGCCATAGCTGCAACTCTTGTGTCATCAGAACAGGGTGTTCAATGCACCACCGTTTCCGTTTAAAACACGTTTTGTACCGTTTTGTCTGGGCTGAACGCAGCCCAGGTATATAAATAAACTTGCTTTATATAATGAAGCTAAAAATATATAAACAACTACATCATTATGTTGATATGCTATATTTTTACTATAAAACTCTCACAACAAACATGTCTTCTAATATCTTCAGTTGTTGCGTATACCGAGCTGCAGCGGACACATTTGTAAACGACTTTACTTGGACCCATTGTGCGAGCTGTCTCTGTGTGGTTTATATACATGCTGCTGCTGATTGGGCTGACATGTTTGACACACCAACCAAACAAGAGAAAACGTATCTCAAACCCCGTTGCACACCGTTTCCAGGAAACATGTAGTTCAACCCGGAAACCGTAGCAAAACGGAAACCGTGCTTGAATGTGCCCAATATCTTTATAATCCAGTTTTTGAAGGAAGATTACTGCCATCTGGTGGGAGTAAAAAAAGAAAAACATCTTCAATTCCATGGTTTAACCACTAGATTCATATAGCTCTATATAAAAAGGCTTATACATTCTCTAGTTGTTTTTTTTATTAAGTTGTGGATTTGTATATATATATATATATATATACAGTATAGATAGATATTCTCAAAGACAACTTTTTGTAAAGGTTTTGATTTTTATTTAAATGTTGATTTGAAATGTCAGTTTTTGCATTAATTTTACTACAGTTAAACCTGAACACAGAGAAAGACATTTTGTTACACATAACATCGAAATTCAACAAAAGTAACAAAAATGAACAGGATTTTTTTTTTTTTTTTTGACTAATCAATTTAATCTGATTTCAGCCTCTTATTTGAGTCTTCTGGCTCAATTTTGCCATATTGTTACAGCTACATCAGTTAATTTGTGTGTGTATGTGTAGCTAAGGTATCCCAGGCCACCTTTCTCCCCCTAGCAACGGACATGTGTAAAAGTAGGCCTATTTGAATTTTGGCAAAATGTCCATCTTTAAAAAGTACATAAAGAGATTTATTTATTTTCCATTTGATGTTTGAATTATTAATTTGACTGTTTTGAGTTGTGTGTGTTTGTAATGAAGGCTGGCCTGTAGTGTGTTGTATGTATAAATATTTTTGGTTTTCTTTCTCCAGCAGGCTAACTTTAGGATCACTATCCACCATTTGACTTTGGGCCACAAAACCTTTTTGGCTCGACATACTAATTTCTTTCTACTTCCCATGATTATTCATGAACTGTGCCAAGTAAGTACTTTGTTCGTTAGTTGTCTTGGTTGTTACTGTCTTGGAACTTGGCTTTAACTGTTTCTTCTCTGGAATTCTTCTTATTTGACTTTGTTCCTTTCTTTCAGGTTTTTTGAGACTTAGCAATCAGTATTTCCCGGATCAAGGTAGGCCAGTTCTCCTAGATGAAGCAGGTTCGATTAAATTAACTGGTAACTCTTTTCAATAAGGTTCAGGGTTTATTAACATCAGCTAATGCATTTGGTATCATGAACTAACAATGGGCAATAATTTACAGCATTTAGTCATTTAAATACTGTTAATTTACATATGATCATATTTTTTTATATTTTAGGATGTATAAATTAGCATCAATGTATTGAACAAAGTACTGAACAAATATGAATGACCTATAAACTAGTATTTTTTATAAATAGTAGTATTTGTTTTGTAAACAGATATACACTATTCAATGGCAGAGCATAAAGACAACAGTGTAACTAAGATGTATGGGCAGGAAACTGGAGAAAAGAAAAAAAGTAAGTGCAATTCAACTTTTTTGATTTGTTGATAAGGCCTACGCTAAGAATATTTTGCATTATTTAAAGTATCAATTCTAATGGTAAGAGTTGATAATGATTAATAATAACAAAGATTTTAACCTTAACAAATCATGAAAAATCATGTGTCCGCAACCACACTTTTGATTTCACAAATCAATTGGATTCTGATTCACTTGATTTGATTTGATTTCCATTTGATTCAATACCACATTTGGATATATATCAGGTACAGTACATCTCTCACAGTCTGTCAAATAATGATGTGAACTAGGGAAATCTGTCAGCTATTAGTTTGCTATAACACCTGAAAATGAAAATTCTGTCATTATTTACTCCGCTTCTTGCTTCTTGTCATTCCAAATCCATAAGACTTTGGTTCGTCTACAGAACATTAATTAAGATATTTATAATTAAACCTGAGATGTTTCTGTCCCTCCATTGAAAGTCCAGGTAACAAAAACTTCATAAGCTCTTTAAAGTTGCTAATGGAATTTTTTTTTAATAAAAAAAAAACAAAACAAGAAATCATTAAAATTTATGGAAGAATAAAGGTAAAATGCTGCGTGATGTAGATTAATGACTTTATTTATATTTTTAGGCAACGATCTTCAGCTACAACATGATTATAAGGTAAGGTAATTCATTTCAATTCAGTCATAGTCTTATCATGATATATGTAAGCAATAAGGAGAGGCCATGCTGTATTGTGAAGTGGAATGCCTGCAACCACTTCAAGCTGTGCTGTATTCACAATATAGCACGCCTCGAGTACCTTATTGCTTTTATGAAACGGTTACCAAACAATACAAATATTAAACCAACAATAAATTCATTAAATGCTATCTTTCCACTAAAAAATAGTTCCTGACAGTGACAGTAAATGACAAGAGAATGTTCCTAGGTGTGACGAGCCGTTGAAAACCAGAATTGTGGCACTTTCATAGACTTCCATAGGAACTGAGAAATGCGGAAGTAAACTGTGTCATAGAGCAGCCAATAGTTCCAAGTAACCAATAGTTCCAGCATTAAAGCCCATTCATTTCAGTGTTTCTCAAGGACACTCGCTGGTAAATTGAAGAAATGACTGCATTTTTTCGATTTTTAATGCATTTGTTAACCTCTCAGAAATCTAACCAGTAGTGCTATTTTATAAAGCGCGTTATAATTAATGTTTATCGTTAGATAATAGATAGTTAGAGTATAATTGCAGTTAGATAACGTGAGCAACACTTTAATATCGACCATAACTTGATTCTAGTTGTCATATTTTCAACAGTTTTTAGTCTTTCTGCAATCAAGGAGTTTCTGTGAAGCCTGCCCATTAGGAATAACCTAGCGCCTCACTGGATATTTTATATAATTCACTGAACGCTGTTGGTTGCATTGTTTTTTAAACAATATTTGAAACGTCATTCTTGGGTTAAATTCCGTATTTGCTTGCATTCATTAATATTCACTTGTTGTGTTTTTGAATATCATAAAATAACAATAGTGTGTGATTAACCTTTTTAAATGTAACATTTAAAAAAATCTAAACTTACCAAAATCGAGTGTTTGATAATGTCTAAATATATATTCAAATGCAAAACCTTAAAAAAAAAAAAGTAATCAATTATGACCTGCACTACTCTTTTCAGCAACTAATCTAGAGCTGTTTACATGTATATTTATTAAACAGCCATACGGTTAAATCAAGGCATTACATATGAATATAATTTTTCCGGTCACCAAATGCCTCTAATTTGCCTTTTTTGCACTGGAATTTAAACATGTTTCTCTATTTTAACCTTAAATGCTACACTAATTGTAATAAATTGTAATAAATGTATTAGAAAATATTATATTTTAAATGGTCAGTCATGGATCATAATTATTGCACATATTATTTGATACCAAAAATGTCCTCATAATATTAACTAAATATTACTAAACTAAAATATAGTACATTTATTTAATTGATAAAAAGTTACACTTAAGGTGTTCATTTTTACATTTACATAAAATACTACTGTAAATACTACTGTAGTTATCACAGTAATCAATGCACAATCAATCAATGCACATGTGTCAAGATTTACAAGAAATTGCTGCAAATACAGTGAACACAGTGAGTTGTTTGGAACTATTGAGAGCTCCATGAACCACGTGACTGCGTGGAGGCGAGATCAAAGCATGTCGCAACTCTGGTTTTCAAGGGCCCTGGGTGTAACATGCCTCATCTTATAGAGTTCAAATAAAAACAGAGAATAGGAACTGTTCTCATCTGCTGTCCCATACAGAAAAAAAATTATATTTTCAGAACAATTTTCAAAAGGATCTGTTACATAAAGCAACCCCACTTGCAGGAATTACATGTTATATGTACATTTTACATGTTACAAGTTATATTACATTTATTCCAAAATTTATCCACATAGAAAAGTATTCCCATCCTTAAAAAGAATGCCTTCCACACCTCCACCTATTTATGCCTGTTTAAATGATGATTTACCAGTGCCCTTTTTTTTTGGAGTTCTTTTAAAAGTTTGTCAATACTGTCAACAGAGACTAATGTGCATTGAATCCGTAACATTCCTTTAATTAATGTCTTATATTAAAAATATATAAACATTCTCAAATAGAAATTTTATTTACTCAAGACAATTAAAATGCTTTTTAATAATTCAGCAGAGAAAAGATGTCATGAAAGGAGAACTGGAAAAAGAACCACCCCAATATGAAGACAAGGATCAGATCAATTTGGAAAACATCAATAAGCTCTTCTGTAGACTCAAACTCAGAGATAAAAACTCTTACAAACTGAGGTCAAGAGACTTTCTGCAGGTAGCTCCATCAATACAAAGGCACGAACCATGTAATGAGAAGAATTTGGTTCAAACTTATATACAAGGACTTCTGATGGCAAATTACAAAGCAAGACACATTCCAATAAAAGACGACAAAAGTCAGGCGCTTAAAACGAAAGGCACCATGGTTTCTGATATGGTAGGTGGTAATGCCTTTGAAAAAATTTTCAAGAGATCTGCGCATGTTGATACAGGCAAAATACAGCCCATTCACCCAATGGACATTCAGATGGCAGTGTTTCACTGTGCAGATCATATCCTTCGTCAACTTATGGTAACTAAACTTTCACAATGTCAGTATGCTCTTCCTCTGCTTGTACCTGATCTATTAACCCAAGAGATTGAATTTCCCCTGTGGACCTTCAGGCAGTTTAAGAAAAGCTGGAAGTCACACAATGAAAACATAATTAAAAACCAGACAATCTACAAGGCTGAGACACCTATGATTGCCTTTTTCAGGTTTTCAGCAGTTTCTTCATCCAAGTCCGAATTAATGAACAACTTGATCAATGAACGGCATGACACGTTCTTTCACAGACACTGCCGTGGAAGCACCAAATCCCGTCTGCTGATGGATGGAGTGGTTGAGATCGCCTGGTACTGCCCGTCTGGAGAGAAAACCGATAAATTCCAAGACTGTATTGCCTTCTGTAATCTTCATGGCGATGCACAAGAAAATGAGACACAGCTACAAATTCTGACTGAAGAATCCTCAATCAATGTAGTACTTCTGCCAAATCTTGATGAGAGTGACAAAAGTATGACAATAGTAGAAAAGCTCTACAACAACACAAAGCCTCTTATTTGCCTTCTGACTGAAGAAGACTCAGTGGTTTCCAAGGTACAGGAAGGCAAATATACAATTGGCTTGAATAAGAGAAGTAGATCAGATATATCAGAGGAACTTAGAGGAACCATCAATGAGTGCCTCTCGAAATCACTGTCAGTTTTCAAACTTGAGAATATGGGCGAACATTCAAGAATCACAGTGGATGAGAAAGATGCCTACTGCAGGAGAGGAAAAGAGGCAGCAGAGCAGATGATGAGACTACTGGAGACAAAGGAAATGTCCAAAATCAAAGAAACATTTCTGCCTTGTCAGGGAAAACTGTGGCATGACTGGTGTCTAAAGAGCAAAGAACTACATCGACCTCAAGGGGATAACATTGAAATGCATAATAGCCAAAAACAAACCGAAATGCACAAAATCCGTGAGCAGCAGAAAGAATTTGGCCTCAGTGAATTCTCGAAGTTGTTTATTAAAAAACTGAATCCCATAAATGCTGATGAGAAGATGTATTTCCTTAAATGGCTGGGGATCCTCCTGGATGAGTACACTTCAAAAGATCTCTGCAAGCTTTATCATGAATATTATGAAAAATGGTCAAAAGTGCTGGATTTGAAAAAGGAACATGATAAATCTGAGCAACTGACAGTAGAACAGATACATCTAGAAAAGCTATCAGAAAAGCTGAATGCAGCCACATTTGGCTTGGAGCACATACTAAGAGAAATTGGCCAGATATATGAATCAAATATATCTGTGAACAAGAAGAATAAAGGATCTGGATGTAAACTAGATGTCAGGCCTCTTCCACAGTTTGCTGCAGAGCTCATGATCTCCGGATACCCACTGGAGCTGATGGATGGTGACGCTGCTCATGTGCCTCTCATTTGGGTTCAGGCGGTTCTAGGGGAACTAATTAAATTGCTGGGAGACCCGAGAGTATTTGTGTTGTCAATTTTGGGGATCCAGAGCACTGGGAAATCCACCATGCTGAATGCCATGTTTGGACTGCAGTTTGCAGTCAGCGCTGGTAGATGCACCAAAGGAGCCTTCATGCAACTGGTCAAGGTGTCTGAGGAACTAAAAAAACAGTTAAACTTTGACTACATTCTTGTTGTAGACACTGAGGGTCTTCATGCTCTAGAGTTGCCTTGCAGGTCATCGAGACATCATGATAATGAAATGGCAACGTTTGTGGTCGGTCTTGGAAACATGACTTTGATCAACATTTTTGGTGAGAATCCAGCTGAGATGCAGGACATCCTTCAGATTGTTGTTCAAGCCTTCCTGAGGATGAAGCAGGTACGACTGAACCCCAGCTGCATGTTTGTACATCAGAACGTTGGAGACATCACAGCGGGCGAGAAGAACATGGTAGGGAAAAAACACTTGCAGGAGAAACTAGATGAGATGACTCAACTAG
Source organism: Sinocyclocheilus grahami (assembly GCF_001515645.1). Lineage (NCBI taxonomy): Eukaryota > Metazoa > Chordata > Actinopteri > Cypriniformes > Cyprinidae > Sinocyclocheilus > Sinocyclocheilus grahami. The sequence goes on from NW_015505503.1 coordinate 257,577, forward strand.
CTGCTAAAGAAGAAGTCTGTGGTGCAGAATGTTTTAGTGACGTCATTGAATTTAATATAAAGACTGATGTGAGGTACTTTGCCCAGCTCTGGGAAGGCAGCCCACCCATGGCACCACCCAATCCTTGTTACAGTGAAAATGTGCAGGAGCTTAAGAGCACTATTCTTTCCCGTGCCTCAGAATATAAAGGTTTGACACTGGCACAGTTCAAAGATCGTATTGGAGACCTCTGGAACGCTCTTCTGAATGAAAACTTTGTTTTCAGCTTCAGGAATACCTGGAGTCTCAGAAGTGCCATGCTGGAGATTGAAGACAAATTGCACAACCGAATCAACAACAGGCTACTCAATAAAGTTGAGAGTAGAGACTTGGAAAAGGAGATGGCGGACACCAATGAAGAGGTGAAAAAGTCCATGAAACATTACTTTGAAGAACATAAAGAAAGGGATACGTTGATTCAGTGGGAATTGAAATTTCAAGAAAAAATCACGCACCTGCATTGGGATCTTGTAAGGGACGCAAAAAGAAAACTAGAGAACATCATCTATCAAAGGAAAGCTCTCTTCAAACTGGATGGAGAGAAAACTCTGCATGAGCGAAAACTCCTAGAGAAAAGCAAAGAACTTGCATTAAGTCTTAAACAACAAGGTCGAGATGAGAATGAGTTGAAGGCACAGTTTGATTCTGTGTGGGAAACGTGGGTCTCTCAGTTGACAGGGGATGTTCAACCTTTTGATGATCTTAACTTAGAAAGTGACATAATTACAATAATATCTGAAATTCACGAAAAAGCACTTGTGTGCGACAGATTAAATAAATATGAACACATACATCAAATCACTGATTTTACCACATATGTAAATCCCATCAGAAAATTCTGGAATAACAAAAAATGTGGCCTTCCACCAGAAGAACAAGAGTCAATACAAAAACTGTTGAACAGTATTTTACATAAAACTGTGAACCAGGTGAGGTCAAAACCAGTTGCAAAGACAGGATACAACAAAAGCTACATTCAAGAAATTGCTAAGCTTGTAAAAATGAATGTAGAAAACCACAAGTGCATAAACGCACAATATGAATTCAAGAAAGAGTTCACAGTTGACCTGACAATCAGTGCTTGTAAGTGGGCAGGTGAGAGGTTTGCCAAGCTCCATCAGGAGTTCAGAAACACCAATGATCCCTTGATTTATTTAGAGAGAAAGAAACCAGAATACTACAGTGTGTTCCAGGGATTCTGCAAAGGTGCAAAATCTGTTACAGTATTTGGAGCCTTGATTTGTAGTGAGCTGAAAACCCCCATTCTCCAGAGTGCCTACAACAAGACTGCAAATGATCTAGCAGGAGAGATGCGGACAAATATTCCAGCTTTCAAAGGCAACAGGTCCAACCTGGAGAAACACATTCTGAAAGCACTAGCAGAGGAGGAGGACTTTCCAAAGTTTATTCAGTACATACATTTCCCAAGGAACCACTTTGAAGATTTCATCAAAGCTGAAGTGAAATCATATATAACAGGGCAGAACTCATCAGCTCTTGCAATGATTAGTGGGAACATCAAGCAAAAGGGGCAACGTGTCATCACAGCTGCTGAAATGGCAACAGCTAAAGTCGTGAATAAAAGTGGAGATGCCAATATGTGGCTGGAGATCTTCTCAGACTGTCTGAAAGACGAGCTTGAATACAGTAAAGAACATCTCACTGGCAACTGCTGTCAGGACATCACTGATTTTGAACTTCTAGTGGAGGTTGTGAAAAGAGAACTTCATCCCATAATAGCAGAGTTGAACAGAGACTTAACAAAACCCTCTGATATTAAAATGGAAATGTTCAGGGAACCACCAGATACCTTTTTGATTGAACATTTCTGCCAGTGCTGCTGGATCCAGTGTCCCTTCTGTAAAGTTGTCTGTGTTAACACAATGGAAGACCATCTTGGGGATCATATTGCTCCCTTCCATCGTAACTGTGGGATGAGGGGGATGATTTACAAAGGAACAAATCATCTCTGCTTGGCATTCTGCACATCTTCAGTGGCAAGTGACAGTTACTTTTTCCCGGATATTCAAAAAGATGACACAGTTTTATGGAAAGAGTACAGAACAGCAGGTTCAGAGTTTGAGAACTGGTCCATCACGCCTGATCTCTCAGAGCTGCCATACTGGAAGTGGTTTGTGTGTCGATTCCAGACTGATTTGGAAAAGTATTATAAGAAAACTTTCAGTGGTTGTGGTAAGATTCCATATGAATGGAGATCCTACACAAAAGAACAAGCTATAGAGAGTTTGGAGAAATACCTGTAAGTTTAATCGCTGCCTTAAATTTTTAAATAAACTGTGAAACCACAGTGTCCTGTAAAGCCTGGAATTTACTGCCAATAAGTTTTATTGTTCTCACCACTTTCTAAAGGCCTTTTTATGAAGAGATGTCATTATAAATACAATTATGGCAGATTTGTAATTATTTTATACAGACATTATATGTACCATTAGTGTCCTTTTATGTTCCAGAGTGTTTTTAGTGTTGTTTTTTTCCCCAGTTAAATAATTTCAAAAAATATATTTTTTCTACTTTATGTAGATGTAGTTTGTACCGACACTGTTACCTGTAACATCATATTATTAGTATTCCAATGAAATTACTGAATACTGTGCTGTTTACTTCAATGATTGCAATAAAGATGTTTTTTTTTCTTAAACTTTTTATTATTGTAAATGTTTCTTAAGAGTCAATTATTTACAGGACAAAAACAATTTTAAGGTAAGAAATTATAATTTCAGGTTTATCTCATAATTTTGTTTGCACACCATTGTTTTTCATCTTTTTTTTTTCGACTATGAGGGGTATGCTCAAAAACTCTTGAAAATTGGCACACATGTTGGAATCGTCAGCTATCAAGGCCGGGCAGAAAGTCTCTCTCCAAACTCATTTAACGTTATCTCAAGACAATGAGGATGCAAAATTGCTAAGGGATTTATTATATCTTGAACGGTTTGGCCGTGGTGAAAAATGAAAAACAGGAAGCTTGTTATAACTTTGACATACATTGGCTGATTTTGATCAAACTTCAGCAGTTTGTTCGTTGTATGAGGCCAATTACATGGATGTGACTATTAGGATTCAAAGTTATAGCGCCACCAACTGGCAGCAGGAAGTGTCATTTTCAAAATGCTTTTTAAGCAGACTCTCATTTTTACCTGATTTGCTTCAAACTTCAACTTTGTCAAAACACGGCAGATGTAAAACTGCGAAGGGATTCTTGATATCTTAAATACTGTTGCCATGGCAACACTTCAAACTTTAAAATTCTTCTTCTATATATATTCTTCTTATATATACTCCTCTAATTGCTGTGATATGATTTACACCAGATTTTGTCAACATGATGCCAAAACACTGAGGTACCAAAATTGTGAATGGTTTTTGGATATCTCAAACGGTGTTACCATGGCGATTTATTAAAATAACTGTAAAAAAGTAAACAGGAGTTTGTCTTACAGCCTATCTTTAGGATAGGATAAGAAAGCCTAATCTTGTTTCTTTCAGTTTCCATCAGTTAGAATGACAAATACATAGAATTAGCTAATATGTACTGTAGTAATATGGTTTTACATAATTATTTCACAGATCCTTTTTTAATTAAATGTTTTGGTTACACTTTACAATAAATTCTTATTTGTTAACTATAAGGTCTCATTTGTTAATTTAATTGTTAGTTAATTAGCTAACCAACTTTTAACAATATATTTTAGAGCATTTTAACCATTGTTAATGTCATTTTTTTTTTTAATAAAATAATTGCCTGACTATACATCATCTTTTTGAAATTATCTAAAAATGCTGAAGTCCTCCGAGACCATTTATCATAACCAGTCATTACAGTCATTACCAGAAGAGGACAGCATTAAATCGTGAGAATCAATGAGAGTGAAGAAGGTCAGTAACAGAATTGCAGCAAACAGATTACAGCAGTATTCATATTTTTATAGCATTAGAGGTGAATGACAGTTGAACTGTTTCATAATTAAATTCTCCTCATTTCCTGTTTACACTCATGGTGTTTGGGGGTCAATATGACCCCAAACATTTACTGAGTGATTGTAAAAAAAAAAAAAAAAATTTTTATACATATTATATATAAATGTTTTTGTTCTCATCTATAGCTTTATGCTGTGATTTGGGAGATATGAAGTATTTTTCTTACTTCTATATATGTGTGTATATATATATATATATATATACACACATATATTACTGTGCAGAACCCTTAAGCTCCCAGGTCACTGGCAGAGAACTCGAGCTTGGAGGTAAAAAAAGAAAAAGAAAAGAAGACCACCCACTAGGCTGAGCGGGGAAATATTAAAATATTTCATACAATTAACGCAGCATATATAAAGATTATAAAATACATATTCATTCAAAAAATTTAATATTTCAAATGTTTGTCTTTTTTGTAGTTTTTGATGTTTTGAAGAGTCTGTTTTTACAAAATGGCACAGAAATGTAAGACACATCTAAAACTCTAAGGCTTAGAGTCAGTCTGTAGTTGCATATTATTTATTTTAATGAATGAAATGTAAATAAATAATAATAATAATGTGTGTGTGCATGTGCGTGCATTAGGTCTCACTCACATGTGTTCTGTGTTCTGCTAAATTCTATGAAAATTCTCTGCTGCAGCCACACCTGTATATGTGTGTGTGTGTGTGTGTGAGTGTGTAAGTGAGCATGTCCATTCTACATTGCATTTGTGCTCTAGTACCAGGCCTTCATTTCTGTGTGGAAATGTTCAGATTTATGCCAGATTTACTTATTTTATTTGAGAAATTGTATTCTATCGCATTTTCAATGTGGGGTCATGAGTGTGACATTTTTTTTACATACCTTCACAACATCCAAATCAAGCCCAGTTTGTGTGTGTGTGTGTGTGTGTGTGTAGATAATGTAGAAAAAGTCACAAAATCTTATGCCACTGAGATGAAGGGAACCATGTTTTTTAACCCAAAGGTTCCAAAGAGGTTATATTGACCCCCAATACCATAGTATAATAGTATCATGGGAACATAGTGGTATTTTCAGTTTAATTAAACTTCTGTGGTAAGTTAAATGTTTACATTTTATATGCAGTCGGTTATTCAGTGACAAGAAAGAATTATTACCTACGTACACAATTAATAATGCACTTAATTAAAACAGCACAACAATAATAAACAGGCACAAAGTAAAACCTGAACAGTGCAAAATGTATAGATCATCACCTACAGGGAATATTACATCTCCATTATTCATGAGAAAGGTCCTGAACTGCTCATAAAATGGTTTGATTAGTGAATGATCTGTGATTTTGTTATAGATGAGGGGGCTCTGGGGAGATTTATTGCTAGAGATTTGCGTCTTGGTGGATTCTCGGCTAGTCTCCGTGCATCTTCCTCTTCCTCTCTCCAGAGCTCACGCTTTTTCCACTCTAACTCCTCCCTATCTTCATAATTCTCCTCCAGCTCTCTCTCCTTTCGTGCAATCTCTTCCTGTCTCTCCTCCAGAATCTTCTCTTGTTTTTCACGTATCTTTCTCTCTGAGCTCGGGTAAAATGACGTTTTGTAGCAGCTTCTGCCATTGATGGCCACCAAGGCATCAATCTTCTCCAGAAGTTTGGTCACTTGCTCAAAGTTTCCCATGTTCTTGTTATTGAAGAACACAAATCCTCCACTGCATGTGCGGATAAAGTCTCTAAGGTCTTTGTCTGAGCTGGCGATCACATCATTTGGCATTTTCCCCTCTAGTCGATCTCCATGTGTGAACAGAACAACTGTGTAGTTCCAAACGTTCTTCCCGAACATGTTCTGGATTAATTTATGTATGTTCTTGTCCTCATTGGTTAAGTTTCCCACCGGCTGAACCAGCAGAAACACGTGTGGTCCTGGCTTATAGAGCGAGATAGATTTCATGATGTCCCTGATCACCTCCTTCTCCATTCGATTGATCTTATTCAGTCCTGGCGTGTCGATTATGGCCACGGGTCGGTCGTTGATGCTTCCAGAAGCTCTTTCACAGAACTGTGTGACTCTGCTCAGCTGCATGTCCGTGTTGAAGGCGTTACATCTGAGGATGGTGTTTCCAGATGAACTTTTTCCAGACCCTCTAGCACCCAGTAACATGATGCGTACTTCCTCTGCCTCAGCTGGAAAAAGATCATGCACAGTACAGTATGTTGAAATATATGTGTATATATATATTTTTTATAACATTTTTTTTGTGTGTGTTCCATGGGAGAAAGTCATACAGGTTGGAATGGCATAAATATTCATTTAAACGGGCGTTTCACCCCAAAATGAAAATTCTGTCATCATTTTCTGGCCCACATGCGGTTCCAAACCTGTATGTCTGAGAAACACAAATGAAATTTTTTTAAAGAATGTTGGTAACCAAACAGTTCTGTGTTCCTTTGACTTCCATAGTATTTTTTGTCCATACTATGGAAGTCATAAGATACAGTTTTAAAAACAACACAAGGTTATATGATTTAAAGGGGTCATATGATGTTGCTAAAAATAACATTATTTTGTGTATTTGGTGTAGTGAAATGTGTTTATGTGGTTTAAGGTTCAAAAAACAGTCTGTGAGTCAGAACAGCCGGCATTGTAGTCTACTCTACCAGGATCAGTAAACAGTCCTCCATAAAATGCATTGCACACATATTGAATATTTGGTTTGAACTGTTCTGGAACAGTTTTGTAAATACAACTTAACCACTGATTTCTAGTCGTGTCCTCTTTTGGAAGGCCAAACAAAGTAGTTTCGGTTTCACAACGAAACACAGCTTCACACACAGCGGGCTAGAGTGAGCGGCGGCCGGAGGGCTTGAGAACGGCGTGGCCGGTGGATTCGACGAAGGAGCGTTCGGCGGGCTTGCGGCAACCACATGTGACGACCCCGGGCTGGACTCCGCTTCGTGAAAGCCGATCCGGCGATCAACAGCGCAAAGTTGTAGTATTTCCTCAGCAACCAGCACGGATCAGCTCTAGGCATGACAAAGCAGATATCGTCCTCTTTTGGAAGACCAAACAAAGTAGTTTCGCTTTCACGACGAAACACACAGTGCCTTCATGACATGGCGGCGGCAACAACAATACTACAGCGAGAATAAAAGTTACGCCTTTTTTCTTTGCGTGAACATTTGGGCGGCGTTAAGCAAATCTTCCCACATAGTGACATAGATATGTGGGGGCGTGTTAGAACGAGCCGTTTTAGGTAGGCGTGGTTGACTCTTAACTTTTATAAAGAATATCTCTTTGGATTTGAGACTTTAGTCTTTGCAACTTTACAGATCTTCTTTATGCACCAAGAGCTTGTAACACTCCAAAGAGAAAGGAAAAATGGAAATCACATCATATGACCCCTTTAATGATTGACAGGTCTTTCTCCAGAAAACTGACTGAAATCCTCATTGTTCAGACTTGTGTAGTTCACATTGTTTCCTACTGATTTCATTCAATGTCAAACATTATCTCTGCACCCAAATATATGTATTATTGTACTCATAGGCCCGAGCCCCTGAGCACCCATGGGAAAAACTCGAGATATTCTCTATTCTCTATAATGTGTTTCCATCTGTGCCCTTCTGGATGCGGTTTCTACATCTCTCCCAGCGACTGTCTGGCACGATCACTGCGTTCAGTGTTTGGGCCATGCTCACGTTGAAGTAGCCCTCGTGGATGGTTCATGTTCCGCTTGCGAGGACATGGCCATAGGCACGTTGCACTCGCGGCTTGTGTTCTTTTCTAAAAGACCGCCGGTCACCCCGAACTGCTTCCAAAGTCACTAGAAGGCAAGCCTGCAACCTTTAGCCAAAAAAGCGTAACGCTAATGATAATGCTTCCGGTTTGTCAGTACGTGGGAAAGAAGATCAGAGGCTGTTTTTTTTATGGATGTCAGTGGAGGAGAGGCTTCACTACGCTGAATAAACAGCTTTTTAGAGGAAACAGCTTATCATTTAATGAATCGAGAGCCTATCGGCTAATCTTCAACATGTTTTACACTAAACAATACTTTTGGATTTAACTATTTTTAGAGTTTACACCGAAAAAAGGCCGTTTTATAAGAAAAGTCACTGATTTTTTGCGACAGGTGGGATTCAACTTACGCCACTTCTCATTTATTCCTATAGTATCAGTAAATGGCGATTGAGTGTCGCACAACTCTGACTGAAATTCATTGACTTCAAGGCTGTAATGTGATTGGTTATTAAGGCACACGTGATCCGAGTTGACCGTTACGCTCAATAGTAAGTAATACAGACCCTCTCAACTCCCTAAAGTAAGACAATTGCCTTGTCCAAATACCCACATTTGCGGTCTTGGCCACTTGAGAGCGCGTACGCGTGACAGGAAGTAAGTGCGCACGACTGTCCCAGTTCTTAAAAACGCCAAAGTGCAGTGCCCTTAACGCACACTAAATCCACACGATCTTGCTATTGGAGGCTTAGTGTATCCCATCATGCATCATGTTCTGGAAATAAATCGTGAGACTTTTTGCCAAGATCGCGAGAGGTCACGGAAACCTTTCCAATGTAAGTTAAATATGAATAATAATTAGATATTACATATATTTTGGTAGTAAAACAAAGTGCTTCACGTTTTATTGGTGCAAAGGTGAGTAGCCTATATTTATTTTCTACATCATTTGCAACTGCTTTTTATCACTTAATTAGAAGCGTGAGAAATTAAATTGTGTCATCTGTTATAGGGACTGCTGAACAGACATTTAAAAGTTTATTTTAAAATGCAAAGTATTGAAAATAAAAATTAAAACTGTAAACACTTGCGTTTTTACTACACTATAAGTGTGTCCCATCAGGTAATGAAAAGTTGTATACACACTTGGGGTCTTCATCCTCACTTGAACACTTGGGCCAAATACAGGAAATACGTCATAGAAGTAGTCAAGTGATCAAGTGCAAAGACTGCAAGTGTGGGTATTTGGACAAGGCAAATCTCTGCTGCTTCCCAAATTTTGATGCTCTCCTACTTCCGGGTAAGAGGCCACAGCAATGTGCGCCGGGGAAGCGCATGATGAAACAAAAGTTTCTCACACTTCGTGTCCTCTGGTTGAGCTTCCGGATGAGTTTGAGGGCTCGTCTCAGGGCGAGTTCAGTTTCTCATTCGGGGCTTGTGATGAAGATGAGCGGTCTCTTTGCGTCTGCGAGGCATCCGTTACACATTTTCCCTGTATGTTAACATCAGTATTTATTACTATCGAATGTCTGACTAACTTACTTGACTCTTGGTAATGTATTTTGCAGTGTTTCTGTTCGCGAACTGAATTCTTCATCAAGTGCACCATCGCTGGAAAGAAAAAGACTGGAAAACGAACACCAAGTTCTAAGTTTCAAGGCCTAGTTATTGACACTTTTTGCTTCCATCGGAATGAATTCATTCTGATTGACGAATCTGAACGTAGTGTTTACATGTGCGCATTTATATGTCACAAGCTTCTGATCAGATTGAATCTTTTGACATGCGCACAGAGCACACTGCATGAATATGTCGCATACTATTTTAGAAAGCACACTTGATATTTATCTACTTCGGGTCCTAATTAGGCGACGACCAGCACATGAACTGTTGTGCTGTGCTGCTTACTTTTACTGCTTTATAAAGTGCCCCTTTTCCTGCACCCAAAACCAGTCATCTGTTGATGAGAGTCTTAAACACGGACTGGTGGGACGTTGTCCTGCTCCACTTCACAGACGGTAATTGAAAGCAGAATTTTAGAATGACGGGACACTCATTTACGACACTTTATTCACCAGGAAGAACAGCTCGTTCTGTGTGTCATACATCATTACGCTATTTTTACGTCACTGCACATGCGCAGTACTTTCCAGTTTCGGGTTTCAATCCGATCAAGTGTTTACATGTCCTCTCACTCGGATTACAGGAATAAGCACCCTTTACAATCCCATTGAAGTTTTATTCGGATCTGGCCAATTCAATCCGATTGACGTGGTTACATGTGACTTATTTTATTCTGATTGTGCTTCTAGTCCTATTACAATCGGATTATTAGGGTCCATGTAAACGCAGCTGAGTGATAAGCCCATATCATTTGCTCAACCATATTTGGTTTAATATTTGCGCTTTCAATAAAAAAGGGGGGGGGGGTGTTACAGAGGTTGGGCACCCACCGGCAGAAGCATAAATCAGCACCTATGATTGTACTTGTTTTAAATAGCTCAAGTAAAACATTGAATCTGAATGTCAAACAACATAAATGTTAAAGGGCTGGAAACTGCATAACTTACTGGTTAAGTAGTAAGCACTTAATATATCAATATACTAAGAGAGAACATGAATTCTGTTTTGAGCTTTGTTGTGTCAGCAATGTTCTTATGCCCAAAAAGTTGTCCTTATGTTCTTATGCCCAAAAACAGTTTGTAATTAATATCACACTTACCATTCAAGGAGGGTGATTTTGAATTTTCTTTTAAGTCTTGAATATCTAAACCAGATAAAGCCAGATAATTAATTGATTTATTAATAATAATATATACTACTACTAATAAGAAGAAGAAGAAAAATGACAATACATTTAATTCATATAAATCTCACAATTTATTTAGCTTACCTTGCAAAGTTGGTGATTTTGAATTTGCTCTTACATTTTCATATAGTTCATCAATCTCAGCTATGGATGATATTGAAGACACTGAATTTTACATTAAAGTCTTTCTATAAAAGACCAGGGCCCTCATTTATCAACAGTGCGTAATGAGTGCGTAAGCACAGTTTCACGCAAAGTGTGTGATCTACCAACTTGTACTTATATGTAGGAATGTGTGTAAATATAAGGACAAAATATAGAACCCTTTCTACGCACTGTTGATAAATGAGGCCCCAGATTTTTATAATGATTTGATTTTAATGAATTGATTCAGACTTGATATAATGAATCAGTAACTCACAGCCCAGTGACGAGTCCAGTTCAAATGTTTCTTTCTCTGTTTCAGCGCATTGGTTCTCTTCTGAAGTCATCGCTCTGTTTTATAGAAAAGAACCTAAGGAATGAAATATTTGACCACAGTATTTGAGACTCAACTCCTTACTTAATCAGTCTATCTATCTATCTATGATTACACACAGAGATCAGGTGGCTACACAGCATTTGACCAGACCACTGGATTTACAAAAATCATTTCAGGTTTAAGAAGTGTTTCAACATTGCATCAGCTACTGATGAACACATTAATTTTTATTAGAATTATCACTATTATTATGTATTTCTATGTCTTTGGAAGGCTTTTGTCTTAGAAACACATTAAAATGCACAAATTCACAAACTTTTTTGTCATCTGAACCTCCTTCACCTAATACGTTTACTTGAAGTAAACCTGAGATTTTAAAATAAATATTTTAATAATTAAGTAACACATTTGCATGTTAATTGGTTCTCTGATGTTGGTCACATGACATGCAGGTAAACAAAAAATATTTAATTTTCTCAGTTTTTTATTTTGCTTGATTTTAAAATGATTTATTTTAATGTAAAAAAAAATTATGATTTAATTCATTATTCGCTTTTCATTAAACTCACAAACCCCCGTTTGGGAAACCTTGATGTAATATAATGTGTATGGCACTTCATGTCATTATTAACAACAAATGCAATATATTTTCTTACTCTTTGTATTTGTCAATATGGTACAAGATTGTCCTATTTAAATCAATGTGATAAACCAGTTAGGTCAAAAGTAATCGAAAAGTAGTCTGATTAAATTACCTAAAATGTGTAATGTAATGGATTACGTTACTAACTACAATTTTTGTCATGTAATTAGGAATCAGTAACGGATTACAATTTGTAAGTAAACTATATAAAGATGTATTAAAGAAATACTCACAGTGGTCAGAGCTGATGTTTATGATTCTGGATCCACAGACAGAGTGTAGAGTTCTTGAATCTGCGTTTCTTCACCACTGTGAATGACTGAGAATCCTGTTTAACCAGTGTCTGTTAAGGGTTGCACAAGCCCAATGAGAAGTCTTCTATCTGTCTTCTAACAGGCATTTAGATGATAAAAAGAGGACTAAACATCTTTCAGATATGCAAACAATTTCAGTAGTTTTAAGCATGAAGACACTACTGAGTTAAATGGAAGGGTTGCTCATAGAGTATGTTCTTTAGTGTCTCATCCAGTCAGACACTTCCGCTGTTATCTGACACCTTTCTCAGGTATGCTGAGCAAACGTGAGTGGCATGAGCTGTTTTTTTTCTTTGTGTGTGTGTGTGTGTGTGTATGTTTATATATACATAATTGTAGAAATTACATAATTGTCAGTTGAAAAAAAACAAACAAATGGAAATATGGTTATAGTTTAAGTTATAGACATATGGTTATGGTTGAATGCCAAGCAATCCTATTTTGAGTTATTTATATGCCTGTGTCTGGTGTGTCAGGGTGTGATATATGTGACTTGTTTTCAGGAAGTGCATACTGAGATAACACCTGTGAGCCTAAAAGCCAATAACAACAAAAAAAAACATCAAATGGTGTTATCTCTGATTGCCATCTGTTGCTGTTTTCAAAATGTATTTTTCATTCAAATTCAACTCAGAGCTATTCGTGTATATACTATAGTAATAATGTAAAAATATATAATAATATATATTTAAAAAATATATATTAATAATAATGAATTTGATATTTTTTTGTACTGTATATAGAAAACAATGTGGCTAATTTAATGCAACACTAACAATTTCTACTCTCAATATTGCCATTAAGTGAATAAAATGTAAAACTGTGAGTTACTTTGGATGAATAAGGGATTGGTAAAATGACAGTTCAATAAGACTGTTTTAGGACATTTGTGTCTTTTTCACGACCCTCTGAATGGTACGGAACATTACAGTAGATACTTTACTTGCAGTTCAGTATATTCCTGTTGACCAGTGGAGGGGAATGGTGAGACAGGAAGAGACTCGTGATGGGGAAATAACCAGAGCATGTAGTCAAACCACTGTGTTACTCTAGTACTAAACATCCTCCTCAAGAGGTTCAAAAGAAAGAGAGAAGTTCTGTCAGACAGAAGGAAATGAGTCCTCTAAATGAAACAGAGGGAGGAGAAAGACACCAGAACTGTTAAATATACTGTTTAATGTATTTTTAAGCATTATCAGCCTTTATCCCAAATAAAAATTAATTTTCCACTGGTGTTTTAAATATCATAGAGAATGCAGAGATACTATGCGACTCATTTTTCCTTCAGATGTCTATAATGATGTTTCCCCCCCAATCAGTAAAAATAAGCAGATATGCAAATATTTATCTGAGCAAATAATTTCAGATAATAATACCTGACTGAATTTGAAGAAGCTTTTCTTTTTACTTTCATTCTTTTGTCACTTAATAGTAGTGACCATTAAATTTATATCATATTGAATAAGTTTTTTGTAATTGAATGAATTTTGTAATTCATCTAGACTGCAGGGTAAATTTACTTCTCACAATCATATAACAACTTTGTTGTGTTAATATTTAAAAACTCCAAAATTGTATTCAATAACCCCATTTTTAAAACCATTTTGAGCAATATTTATAGTTGCAAAGAGAAATTATTAAACGCAGTAGCTGAGCAAATTAAAACTGTTGGCTGCCTCCACAATATTTTTTTGAATTCAGCTAACAATTTTTCAAATGTAAACGTTTATTCTTCAGATGTATTTCTACTCTGATTCAGCAATTTATTCACAATCATTATAGTGATTTAATTTGAATGAACAACATCGATCAGACTTCATTTAGTATTTGACATTAATGACAGTGGGCTATTTGTGGAAAAGACACAACCTCTAAAGTGGACTAAATGATATTGGGCATATCGATTTCAAAAATAATCCCTAAGCAAAGTCTCTGGCACATATGGCACATATTTTTAAACATTAGCCTACAATAAAAACAATTATTTTACTTAAAGGAAGAAAACAAAAAAAATACATCAGTAGCCTAGTCCATTTTTAACTTTACACGTAGAAGGAAAAATATATATCACACAAGAATCACCCAAGTTTTGTCAAATAATTGTTTTTAGGTGGAATACTTTTGGTCTGATGTGTGCAGTTTGGCTAGACTGATAGACATTTTTTGTTTGGCTGGATTCTCAGCTTTTTTTCTTGCATCATCTTCTTCCATTCTCCAGAGTTCCTGCTTTTTCCTCTCCAATTCTTGCTCAGTTTTGCTGTGCATCACCAGCTCTCTCTCCTTCTGTGCAATGCTTTCCTTTCTACTCTCTAAAATCTTCTCCATTTTCTTCCTGATCTTCCTCTCTGAGGCCGGATAAAAAGACAAAGCGTAGCAGCTCTTTCCATTGATGGCCATGAGGGTCTCGACTTTCTTCAAGAGTTCTGTCACGGGCTCATAGTTTGTCATGTCCTTGTTATTAAAGAACAGGAACCCACCGCTGCACTTATGGATTAAACTACGGAGCCCCTTGTCCGAGCACGCAATGACGTCATTCGCCTCCTTCCCCTCCAGTCGGTCTCCATGAGTGAACACAATGATTGTGTACTTCCAGACACTCTCCCCAAACATGCTCTCGATGAGTTTATGCATGCTTTTGTCATCATTAGTTAAGTTCCCAACAGGCATAACCAGCAGAAACACATGTGGTCCCGGAGTATACAGAGAGATGGACTTTAGGATCTCTCGGGTCACTTCCCTCTCCGTGCGGCTGATTCTGTTCAGTCCAGGCGTGTCGATTATGGCCACGGGTCGGCCGTTGATGTTTCCAGTCGCTCTTTCACAGAACTGTGTGACTCTGCTCAGCTGCATGTCCGATTGAAAAGCGTTGCACCTGAGGACGGTGTTTCCGGTGGAGCTTTTTCCAGACCCTCTTGCACCCAGTAACATGATGCGAAATTCCTCTGCAGCCACAATCATGAAATAAGTTTTAATCGTAAAAGCATAGTTTAATATAACTGTTTAATCCTCATAGTCTGTGCATGGTCGTTTTAATAATTAGAAAAATGTAATTAAAATGTAAGTATCAGAATGACACTACACTCTAAAAAATGCTGGGTTAAAAAGGGACAAACCCAGCTATTGGGTTGTTTTGATCCAGCGGTTGGGTTGTTTTGACCCAGAGGTTGCGTTGTTTTGACCCAGCGGTTGGGTTGTTTTGACCCAGCTATTGGGTTATTTTGATCCAGCGGTTGAGTTGTTTTGATCCAGCGGTTGAGTTGTTTTGATCCAGCGGTTGGGTTGTTTTGACCCAGCTATTGGGTTGTTTTGATCCAGCGGTTGGGTTGTTTTGACCCAGCTGTTGGGTTATTTTGATCCAGCGGTTGGGTTATTTTGATCCAGCGGTTGAGTTGTTTTGATCCAGCGGTTGGGTTGTTTTGACCCAGCTATTGGGTTGTTTTGACCCAGCGGTTGGGTTGTTTTGACCCAGCTATTGGGTTGTTTTGATCCAGCGGTTGGGTTGTTTTGACCCAACTGTTTGGTTATTTTGATCCAGCGGTTGGGTTATTTTTTACCCAGCGGTTGGGTTGTTTTGATCCAGCGGTTGGGTTCAAAACAACCCAATAGCTGGGTTTGTCCCTTTTTAACCCAGCATTTTTTAGAGTGTAAATAATGTTTCCTAATCTGATTATGACAAATGCTTAAGATGCTTGATAAAAGTCATCCTTCATGGTAAATGTTAAACTACATATTCAAAAAGATTTATAATTTTTTTTTTACTTTTTTTGGGGGGGGGGGGGATTTTTTTTTAATGCACAAGTTTTTGAGTGAACATTGCCAAAATTATCCACAAATAATGTTTTTCCCCACTCAAAATCTGAAGTGCATAAGCTCAGATCAATGAGGCCTATGACCAATCATATCTAAAAATTAATATAAAACCTGTGCTAATCGAAAGAAAACAAGTTGACCAAAACAAATTCTAAGATTTGCTGACAATATAGTGCAATGAGAGATTTACAAGCAATTTTTTAAAAGTTTGTAACAGGTTTTTGAACCTTAAACAACAAATTAGTTACAGGATTTTCAACACAGCACAAGGGTTAAAAAGTTTCGATTTGTAAGAAAAATGTGGATGTCATCTCACCATGTTCATTTGTTGATGCAGTCAAATTGGTTTCCTCTTCGTTCGGAAAATTTTCATACAATATTTCATGTGTTGCATCTGTGAATTAAATTACTGCTCAAGTCTAAATAAGACCATTTGTTGTGTAATCTTCAAGAATTTTTTGTAATTAAAAAGACATTGATCTTCCTTATTAACAGTTAAAATGTTGTATGGAATAGTTACTATAATAGTTGGGCTTTTTGAGATGTCATAAGATGTTGTAAACAGACTAATTTGTGTAATTCATTGTGACTCACGGCTGGTTGATGAATCCAATGCAGAATCATTCTCATCTTCCTCAGAGTCATCTATCTCTTCATCTGACTGCTTACTGTCCATCTTATCATGAAGAGTCGTTATTTTCTAATGTAAAAAGAAGAGAATTTCAAGCATCACACTGCATAATATCACAAGTTCCCATTCAGTCAGTCACGTTCAACGTTACGTCAGTGACTGACGAATTGGGATCTCGCCCGAGAGCCCAATCACCTTCGAGTGTTAACTAAACAAGCCAATGACAGTTGGCGTGCGTGTTTCGCCACGCGCACCCCGCCCCGCAGGCTTTTTGAGATGTCATAAGATGGTGTAAACAGACTAATTTGTGTAATTCATTGTGACTCACGGCTGGTTGATGAATCCAATGCAGAATCATTCTCATCTTCCTCAGAGTCATCTATCTCTTCATCTGACTGCTTACTGTCCATCTTATCATGAAGAGTCGTTATTTTCTAATGTAAAAAGAAGAGAATTTCAAGCATCACACTGCATAATATCACAAGTTTCCTATTCGGTATCTCATTTTAAGCATAAACCTCATTACTTTTGTATATGATTTAGTTCAAGTTCAAGTTCAAGTTCATGATCTCTGACCATAAGCCTATATTTGTCACGAATCCGGCCCATGAACTTCCTTCTGCTAGCCATCAGAGGTCACCCTTTCCGATTTTATTGACTCTCGCACTACACACTGTTGCACATCACCCCGGACTACATATCCCATCATTCATTGCACTGATTGCACTCAGC
>NW_015505503.1:275291-286697 GCF_001515645.1 Sinocyclocheilus grahami
TAGCCTTAGCCTTAGCCTTAGCCTTAGCCTTAGCCTTAGCCTTAGCCTTAGCCTTAGCCTTAGCCTTAGCCTTAGCCTTAGCCTTAGCCTTAGCCTTAGCCTTAGCCTTAGCCTTAGCCTTAGCCTTAGCCTTAGCCTTAGCCTTAGCCTTAGCCTTAGCCTTAGCCTTAGCCTTAGCCTTAGCCTTAGCCTTAGCCTTAGCCTTAGCCGTTTTTGATCTTCGCATGTTTTCCTGGATTTCTCCCTTTAGCCTTGCCCCTTCTGATTCTGTCTGCAGTTCATTGACCTACGCTTCTCCCTTTAGCCTTGCACCTGTGACTCCGTCTGCCAATCGTCGACCCACGCTAGCCCTAGGATTATTCTTGTGTCTTGCCCGCCATATTCCTGGTTGCCACTGTTTGACCCTGCCTGTCTTATGACCATGTCTCTGTCTTCTCCTAATAAAGCTTTGCATATGGATCCGCACGTCTCACGTCTCGTCAGCCCCGTTACAGAATTATTCTCACTGTCTCTTCCAGATCTCTTTAATTTTTCTAATACACCTGTAAATCTTTCTCGTTTCTACTCTCCACAGTTTAGCACAAATTTCAATTTGTGCTTTGCTGAATGTTGCACTTGGATCAACCATTATCTGACTTGGATGCTGATCAGCATCTTAGCCTCGTAAATTCTGCCTGGCTTAAGGTAGCAAATGCAACTGCCCCCCTTAAGTCTCACAAACAAAAAACAAAATCTGCACTGTGGCAAAACTCTGATACCCGTCTCCTAAGACAAAACTGCAGAACGTAAATGGAATAAGGACAGGCTGCATATCTCTCTTCAAATGTTCAGAGACTCTCTTACATCTTATCAGACTGCAGCAAAGTCTGCAAAAGCTGCATACTTTTCTAATTTAATTTAAACTAACCATTCTAAACCTAAGGTTTTGTTTTCAATTATTCAATCTGTCACAAATCCTTCAGTTAACACATTGCCTGTTGCCTCTGATGCTCTCTGTGAAAGCTTCTTGAGATATTTTAGTGAACCTATCAACCTCCAGGAATTGAAGCAAGTGATTGACAAGCTGTAATGTGGGGTTTGGGTTTTGTTTTTGTTTCATGTTCATGTCTTTTATTTTGTAATTGTTTCACCCTGTTAGTGTCATGCTTCTCTTGCCCTCATGTATCTCTGCCTTGTGTATGTCATGTTCTGATTGGTTGTCCTAGTCATGTGTCTTGTTTCCCATTGGTTTGTTCTTGTCATGTGACCCTCTTGCTTGCTATAAGTAGCCATGTTGCCATTGTCTCTCGTCGTGTATTGATGTTGTAACCCGCTGTCGGTGAGTCTAGTCTAGTCTGTTCATGCCTAGTCAAGTCAGTTCATGTCAAATCAAGTCTGTTCAAGTCACTTATTATTGTTTGGATCACACTGTAAATAAACTGCACTTGGGTTCTCACTTACATCCAACCTTCAGTGGATGATTCGTTACAGAATACACGACCACCAAAATGAACCCAGCAGATGTTCGTCTCCGCCGCCTTCGTCAAGGTGATCAGGCTATTGAGGACTATGTTATTGAGTTTCTTGAACTTTCTAACCATGTGGATTTTAATGATGTAGCCCTTAAGGACATATTTCGGGTGGGTCTCAAAGGGGTCATATGATGCGATTTCAAGTTTTCCTTTCTCTTTGGAGTGTTACAAGCTGATTGTGCGTAGATAAAATCCCTGAAGTTGCAAAGACTAAAGTCTCAAAACCAAAGAGATATTCTTTATCAAAATTAAGTCTGTCACGTGACTCTGTTCCCCTTTCGGGCTCTGTCTTTACATTTATTTTCGAAGTTGAAGCTCGCGATTATGGTAAGGGACATTACATTTCCGACGAGTGCTTGCGGTGTTCGGCCAATCACAATGCACTGGGTCAGCTGGCCAATCAGAGCAGACTGCGCTTGTCGGAAGGAGGGACTTTGTAGAAAACGAAGCGTTTGAGAGAGGCGGGGCATAGAGGACCTACAATAATGTACAGTATTTGAAAAATAATGTGTTTTTTGAACATTAAAGCATGTCAACATATTCTGTTACACCAAATACACAAAATAATGATCTTTAAAAAAAGCATCATATGACCCCTTTAATGAACCCATTTGCTCCCAGCTTCCTGGGGGAAAGGTTCACTGGTCCCTTGCTGAGTGTATATAGACTTTTCTCTGCGGTTGAGTGGATCTGCTTTCACTGTGGGTGTTGTGGAGAAGGAACACGGCACTAAACCAGAGCCAGAGTCTGTTCTCGTCACGCCTGCTACTCCAGAGCCTGCTCACGTCATGCCTGTCAAGCAAGAACCTGCTCACGTCACGTCTGTCAAGCCAGAGTCTGTTCACTTCATGCCTGCCAAACCAAAGCCTGCTAACGTCTTGTCTGCCAAGCCAGAGCCTGCTAATGCCATGTCTGCTACTCCAGGACCTGCTCACACCATGCCAGTTAAGTCAAAGTTTACTCATGTCATGTCCACCATGTTAAAACCTGATCACATCATGTCTGCTACCCCAGGGCCTGCTCACGTCACGTCTGCCAAGCCAGAGCCTGCTCACATCATCACTCAAGAGATTATTCACAACATGGCCGCCATTCAAGAGCTTCGTTGCAAGATGGCCGCCACACAAGAGTCTCTTCACAAAATGACCGCCCTTCTAGAGTCTCGTCACATCACAGCTGATCTTCCAGAGTCTCGTCACGACATGGCCGCCATTTCAGAGGTCCACGAGTCTGCTCCTGAGGCCTCTCCTGTCCACGAATCTGCCCCAGTGGCCTCTCCTGTCCACGAATCTGCCCCAGTGTCTCTGCTCTGCCATGGCTTCCTGCTCTGCCGTCATCACCCGGCCACCCTGCTCTGCCTGCACTGCCATGGCTGCCTGTTCTGCCTAATCCGCCATGGTTCCCCGATCTGTCTGCTCCGCCATGGCTCCCCGCTCTGCCTGTTCTGCCTGCTCCGCCATGGCTCCCTGCTCTGCTTGCTCCGCCATGGCTCCCTGCTCTGCCTGTTCCGCCATGGCTGTTTTTGTTCATGTCTTTTATTTTGTAATTGTTTCACCCTGTTAGTGTCATGCTTCCCTTGCCCGCATGTATCTCTGCCTTGTGTATGTGTCATGTTCTGATTGGTTGTCCTAGTCATGTCTTGTTTCCCATTGGTTTGTTCTTGTCATGTGACCCTCTTGTTTGCTATAAGTAGCCATCATGTTGCCATTGTCTCTCGTCGTGTATTGATGTTGTAACCCGCTGTCGGTGAGTCTAGTCTGTTCATGCCTCGTCTAGTCTGTTCATGTCAAGTCACTGATTATTGTTTGGATCACACTGTAAATAAACTACACTTGGGTTCTCACTTACACTCGCCTTCAGTGGATGATTCGTTACACAAGCTTAAACCTTCATTCTGTTTTAGCGATATCATTCACCCAAGATTTTTAAAATTAATTATCGATTCGATTGGGCCAGGTTTGGTGTCTCTTATTAATAAGTGTCTCCAAACCGGCTCTGTTCCTGCCAACCTTAAAGTCGCTACGGTCACTCCTCTGCTCAAGAAGCCTTCACTGGATCCTTCTGTCCTAAAATTTTTTCGGCCTATTTCTGTTTTACTTTTCATTTCAAAAGTTTTGGAGAAAATTGTGCTGAATCAACTTCAACATTTTCTGACTAATAATTGTATTTATGAGGTTTTCCAATGTGGTTTTAAGTCTGCTCACAGCACTGAGTCCGCCCTTTTGAGAGTGTTACATGATATTTACCTCTCTACTGATTCCGGAGACTCGGTGGTTCTTATTCTTTTAGATCTATCGGCTGCTTTTGATACCATAGACCACTCCTCACTATTATCTAGATTGGAGTCTTGGGTAGGTCTAAAAGCAAACGTTCTGAAATGGTTTCAGTCATACCTGTCTGACAAAGTTTTTAGTGAAGTTGGGTAATTTTTCCTCTTCCCCTGCTCCTCTGACCTGTGGCCTTCCACAAGGCTCTATTTTAGCTCCCGCTCTATTCTCTCTTTACATGTTCCCTCTGGGCTCTATTCGACGAAAACATGGTGTGCCTCTTCATTTCTACGCAGATGACACTCAGATCTATTTACCAATTAAGAAAAACAATTCCAATGCAATTGCTTCTCTTCTGAAATGTTTAGAGGAGGTTAAATCATGGCTAGCCCAAAATTTCCTCTTCCTAAATGAAGACAAGACCCAGGTAATTGTTTTCGGTCCAAATGATAACTCTGTGTATGAGCCCTGAGTTAGAAAGTTTATCCGTTTTTAGATCCTCGCGGGTGCGGAACCTAGGTATTCTAGTCGACCAGCATTTAAAATTTGATAAACACATCTCTTCTGTCATTGGGTCCAGTTTCTATCAGCTTCGTTTACGGTCTAAAATTAAACACAATCTCACTCCAAAAACTCTAGAAATGGCTGTTCATGCGTTAGTTACGTCTCGTCTAGATTACTGCAATTCTTTATATTGCGGTATATCTAAATCTCAAATTGCGCATCTTCAGCTTGTCCAAAATGCTGTGGCCAGACTTCTTTTAAAGTGTCGTAAACATGAACACATCACTCCAATTCTTAGATCTCTACACTGGTTGCCGGTTTGTCAAAGAATAGACTTTAAAATTCTCCTCTTTGTATATAAATCCCTACATAACCAAGCTCCTGTCTATCTATCTGACCTTCTTTACTTCTATACTCCGTCTAGAAGCCTACGATCCTGTGACCAGGCCTTGTTGGTGGTCCCTCACGTTAGGCTTAAGCGTAGAGGGGAGCGTGCATTTGCAGTGGCAGGGCCACAACTCTGTAATACCCTACCTTTAGAGATTAGAATGGCCCCTTCTTTGTCTGTTTTTAAGTCCTTGCTAAAAACTTTATTTGTTTTCTTTAGTGTATTTACTACTGTGATATGGTAATTTTTTAATTGTCTGGTTTGTTCTGTGTATGTGGTAAAATTGTTGCTCTTTTGGAAAGCACTTTGGTCAGCCTGATGGCTGTTGTATATGTGCTCTACAAATAAAATGAACTTGAACTTGTATGATTTATGCCTAAAACAAGCTAAATGTCTCTGATCTGGTATTTATGAAAAGCTTAGTTTCACTCTGCATCAAAGTATAAAATCAAGGATAAAAGAATAAAAAAAACTTACCACAGTTGAAGTTTAGAGTTTTTAAACCTGTTCATTCATAATGCATATGCACCGATCAGCACTAACACTCTTGAGTCTCTCGGAAATATGCTGTTTTCATCTGTGCAATGAAGAGGGTTTTTTTCTGTTTGAAGGTAGGTATAATATAATCCACACAGGTATCGAGGGCTGGTCTTGTTGAAAGATGCATTCATTTAATTTTGACAAGGGTTTCACTGAGGCTCAGGACTAGTTCAACATGTTAGTCAAGTATATAGAGTGTGCTTGGCATGTGCTTTTCTGTTCCAAAGAAAAATGCCCCTACAGCTTTGAAATTGAGTAGATTAAACCGTCAACATTTGAAAACAAACCTGGAAATAATGCTACATGTGAACCAGTCAAGATACTTTTTTTTCACTGTAGTCTGAGACCAGGCTTTTACAGTATCTGTTATTTAATATCTACTTATTTTTTTTTAACAACAAACATTCTTTTTTTAAATTTTTTTTTTATCTTGCATTTATTTATTGTTAATATGATTTATTTATGTATTTCATTTTAGCTCTGGCAGATGGTACAGGAATCTTATTTTCAGCTGCTTTATTCCATAAACTGAACTTCATAACGCATATTCCAATAAAGAAGGCCAGTTGGAGTATTTTTGTATTACTGTTTTATAAGGATTTGAAAAAAGAAACGCATATTTACTTCCCCTTCCAAGTGTCCACTCAGCGTAAATAAACTACATTTTCGCTTACAGTTCCCCTTTATTGAACGCTGTGGAAGCGGTTTAAGTTTCTGATTGGCTAAAGAACGCGAGGTCAAGTGCAACTTTTGTCCAATCATCGTCGAGGAAATTTCTACAAGCATTTCCATTGGCTAAATCGGACCCGGAAGCTTGACGTTGACAAGGAAATCTCTTCTCTTGAGCTGTGTCTTGGGCAGCACAAATCTGAACTCAGAAATAATATTATTTGCTTTTTAGTTACTTTGCAACTGCATCTTAGAGTTTCCGAGGATGGGATCTAAAGATCTGAAACTCCTAGATGTTTTTTCATACGAGAGTCTGGTGCACGCAGTCGCCGGTGCTATGGTAAAAACACAACTTTTCATTATTAAATATAAGTTATTATAAACTATATATACTTCTCTGTCTTTCTCTCTCAATTTCAATTTAAGAGTGCTCTATTGGCATGACAAAAGTTATACATTTGTATTGCCAAAGCAATTGCAGCTGGACTGCTTACAAATAGTACACATGTATTAACAGAAAGAAAAATAATAATAGTAATAATATATAAAAAGTATTAAGCATGTAGTGCAAAATGAATTACTAATGTATGCAAGTATATAAACTAGAAATAAAAATAAAATAAGGGATTAGACATATTTACAGAAGCAGAATATACATCTAAGTAATATAATACAGTAATATGGCGTAATATAATGTAGATGTGCTGGAAACATCAGATCAGGGCAAGGTGAGTGTTTTCTCTTCTGTGGTGACAGGCAGACACATATTGAGCAGCAAACACACAGCAGTTCTTGTGTCCTCCTAACAGATACGGCAGTTTCTCCTGGTTTGAGAGAGTTTGAAATGTCTGATGGATCTGCTGTATTTTATCATAGAACACTGTCCGTATATATCTGTGTATTTGGGGCATTCTGTTAGGAAGTGCAGCTCTGTTTCCATCTGATTCAGATCACAGTGTGAACACAGTCTCTGCTCCGGTGGCAGCCATGTTTTTCTGTGTCTGCCCGTCTCTATCATCAGCTTGTGTCCGCTGAGTCTGTATCTGGTCAACGTGCTTCTCAGTTTCTTATCTGACACTGTGTACAGATACTCTGCCATACTGTACTCTCTTTAGGGCCAGATAGCATTGCACTTTACTCTGCTGTTGTGTTTGGGTTTGCCATTGAGTGATGTAGTTCTGTTTGGTCTGTGCAGTAATCTGACTGATTCTGATGCTGTGATTCAGAGCAGCAGTAGATGTTAGTGAAGCATCAGGACTGAAGCTCTGGATCAGCTGAGGGAGGGGCTTGCTTTCTTTGCTCATCTCTTGGTATTGCAGGGCTTTATAATGATATGATTGGGGGTCACTGAGCTTCAGATGTTTCCAGAATTTAATTGCCCTTTTTTGTATCTTTATGATTCGAGGATATTTGCCTAATTCTGCCCTGCATGCGTTATTTGTTGTTCAAGTTCATTTTATTTGTAGAGCACATATACAACAGCCATCAGGCCGACCAAAGTGCTTTCCAGAAGAGCAACAATTTTACCACATACACAGAGAACAAACCAGACAATTTAAAACCCGCACGTTTAAAAATGACCATATCACAGTAGTAAATACACTAAGGAAAACAAATACGTTTTTAGCAAGGACTTAAAAACAGACAAAGAAGGGGCCATTCTAATCTCTAAAGGTAGGGTATTCCAGAGTTGTGGCCCTGCCACTGCAAATGCACACTCCCCTCTATGCTTAAGCCTAACATGAGGGACCACCAACAAGGCCTGGTCACAGGATCGTAGGCTTCTAGACGGAGTATAGAAGTAAAGAAGGTCAGATAGATAGACAGGAGCTTGGTTATGTAGGGATTTATATACAAAGAGGAGAATTTTAAAGTCTATTCTCTGACAAACTGGCAACCAGTGTAGAGATCTAAGAATTGGAGTGATGTGTTCATGTTTACGACACTTTAAAAGAAGTCTGGCCACAGCATTTTGGACAAGCTGAAGACGCGCAATTTGAGATGTAGATATACCGCAATATAAAGAATTGCAGTAATCTAGACGAGACGTAACGAACGCATGAACAGCCATTTCTAAAGTTTTTGGAGTGAGAAAGTGTTTAATTTTAGACCGTAAACGAAGCTGATAGAAACTGGACCCAGTTGTGTGCCGGTGCACGTGTAATATATTTTTACAGAGTTCTGCATGCAGGGTCTCAATTGGATGTTTTTTCCCATTTGGTGAAATCTTGATTTGGATTTGTCAGTGGACCCCACACCTCACTGCCATAGAGGGCAATGGGCTCAATTACTGATTCTAATATTTTCAGCCAAATTCTAATAGGGATCTCTGTAGGACATTTCCGTTTTATGGCGTAGAAGGCCCTGCATGCTTTATCTCTCAGTTCATTCACAGCATGATTAAAGTTTCCCGTGGATGTGATTTTCAAACCCAGGTAGTTGTAGTGTGATGTGTGTGTTATCTGCTTAGTGCCTAATGTAAATGTGTGTTGTGTTCCCTGGGATCTGGATCTTTTCTGAAAGATCATAATTTTGGTTTTCTTCAGGTTGACTGTCAGGGCCCAGGTCTGGCAGTATTGCTCTAGCAGGTCCAGGTTCTGCTGTAAAGCGTGTTGAGTGGGAGACAGCAGAAGTAGATCGTCTGCATACAGCAAGCATCTGATCTGTGAGTTGTGTAGGGTGAGGCCAGGGGCTGCAGATCGCTCCAGACTGCTCGCCAGTTCATTGATGTAAGACAGGTCAGGTGTTTAGCGTGAGATCCTTTGGACGATGAAACATGAAGAAGTTGTTCCTTCATATTATTTATAAGTTCATCCTTCTTTCGAAGTTCGGATTCCAACACAGACAGTTGTTCCTGCATTTCTGTTTTAATTTCTGTTATTTGTCTTCTAAAAAGTTGATTTGTATTTGTTTGTTTGTAGGGCAGTGTTACAGCAATGACTGTTTTCTTTCCTCTTGACACAGCCCGGCTCAGGCTGCAAGGTAAAAAGTACCTTTTTTTTAATCTGTGCTGCTGAGATTTCTTTTGTTAGGGTTTTAAAATATGTGACCGCATTTCTTTCTTTTCCTGCACAGTTGATGATAAGCGTAAAACTAAATCTTCTCCAGCCATTCTGTCAGAGATCATCAAGGAGGAGGGTCTGTAAGTTATTTCACATGTATTGCTTTGTTTTGTGTCATCTGTGCTGAAAAGTCTTTCTCATTTCAGGTTGCAGTCATAACCATTTTTTTCTTTCTCTCTCTCCAGGTTAGCTCCATATAGAGGCTGGTTTCCAGTGATCTGCAGCCTCTGCTGCTCAAACTTTGTCTACTTCTATTGTTTCCATAGTCTGAAGGCCACCTGGCTGCAAGGTCAGAGGTCAACACCAGGGCGAGACCTAATAATTGGCATTGCTGCAGGTTTGCTTATTTGAAAAATATAAAATGCCAAAAATAAAAAAGGTTTCTGTCGTACATATATTTTGTGATTACAGTAGTAACGCTGTAATGGAGTAAAAACATTGATACTGTGAAATGTTAATAGTTTATGCTGCTTTTTTTCTTGTGAAAATCATGATATGCTCCCATTCTAAAAGGTTGGGGTATGTAAGTTTTAGAAACTAATACTTTTATTCAGCAACGATGCATTGAATTGATAAAAAGTGAATCCTTAAAATGATGATTTCCACAAAAATATTAAGCAGCAAAAACTGTTTTCAACATTAATAATAATAAAAACCTTTATTAAAGGGATAATTGACCCAAAAATTAAAAATTCTGTCATCATTTACTCACCCTCAAGGTGTTCCAAACCTGTATGAATTTCTTTCATCTGTTGAACACAAAATAAGCTATTTTGAAGAATGTACTTGCTGGCAGCCCTTGACTTCCAATAGTATTTTTTCCATACTATGGAAGTCAATGGCTACCAGCAACTGTTCGGTCACCTACATTCTTCAAAATATCTTCTTTTATATGTGGTAAGACTAAAATAACAAAAAAAAACTGTCTACCTTTAGGTGTAGTGAATGTTCTTGTGACCACTCCACTCTGGGTAGTCAATACCAGACTGAAACTGCAAGGGGCGAAATTCAGAAATGAAGACATACAGCCCACACACTACAAAGGAATTACTGGTAATTATAAAAGATGTGAACCTCATTTCATTCCCTTTAATTCAAATGTGTGTCCAGTAATGATATTAGGTGATCTGTCTCTCTTTAGATGCATTTGTACAGATCATGCAGCAGGAAGGAGTGGGTGCGTTATGGAACGGGACGTTTCCCTCCCTGCTGCTGGTGCTCAATCCAGCTGTGCAGTTCATGATCTATGAGGGTCTGAAGAGGCAGCTCATGAGGGGCGTCCACAGAGAGGTCAGTGCAGGCTACTGATCCAAGAACAGTTTTTAGGGTTTAAATTGGACTAAAATTCATAGTAAGCAACTTTAACAGTATTAAAGCTAATGCAGTAATGTACAAATTTTGAATTATCTTCACTTAGAGGCTTTTCTCTGCATACTCAATTATGACAGCTTATGAATAAACAGACAAGTCTATTCACAAGTTCTCTGTTGCCTGGGAAACAGTAACTACAGCATTTCTGATATTAAAGAGCATGCAGATGATGATTAGCATTCATGTGCAAGCATCTGGCGAGTATGAGTAAACCACCCCACATGTGGCTGTAGACGTGCATTGTTACCATAGCAACATAGCAATAAGATTATGTAACTCCTTGGCAACCATGGATGATGCCACAGTCCATTGGAGTTTCAATTAGAACATATCATTTTTTTTTTGGTTTGACTTTTAATGTGCTGCTTCCTCTGTGTTAACAGCATGAATGAGTTTTCAATGTGCTAATTTATCTACATATCCCAGTTTCTTCACCCAAAAACCATTGGGTGTCATTTCAAACTAATATGACTTTCTTTCTTTTGTGGAAACAAAATAAAAAAATAAAAAAATGGAAGAATGTTTGCACTGGGAGCTCTTTACCAAGTAACAAAAGTAAATGCAATCTCTGTAATGTAGAATTGTACACTATATTTAAAGTCTTTATGTGAGGAACTGACCAAAATTCTTGGTCTCCATCATAATTGTGAATCTTATGTGCACTTGCACATATTCACACTTGACAAGACACAAGAATGGTGTTTGGTGTCACTGACATCAGGCGTAAGAAAGTAAAGACATAATTTTTATTGTTTGGGTGAACTAACCCCTAACTTGACTATTTTTCACTATATTTCTGTCTGATTGTTTATAGCTATCCTCAGTGGAGGTGTTTCTTATTGGAGCCATTGCCAAGGCCATTGCAACCACCATAACCTACCCACTACAGACAGTTCAGTCTGTTCTACGGGTAAGACCAGCCAAATACATTTGGTTTATAATTATATTATATATTATACGGGCTGTGAATACATATATTTATATTTTATTCGATTATTGGTTCTCAACTGGTTTTGCTTCAGGACCCTGGTTTTATACACTGAACAAAATTATAAATGCAACACTTTTGTTTTTGCCCCCATTTGTCATGAGCT
>NW_015505503.1:288551-288796 GCF_001515645.1 Sinocyclocheilus grahami
GAAAATTCAGCTTTGCCATCAAAGGAATAAATTACATTTTAAATATAATAAAACAGAACAGTAATAAAACATGTCACATTGCACAGATGAATTTGCACCAAAAAACTATACAGATCGGACACGTGACCACTGACGTCAACGATAATAGATAAGTAAGGGAAAAGTTTTTTTTCCTCTCTTTTAAGTTTTTCTTTTTCCGCTCTCGAAACTATGTATGGCTATATGGTTAGTTTCGTTTTTTTAAA
>NW_015505503.1:288868-316824 GCF_001515645.1 Sinocyclocheilus grahami
GGAACAGCCTGAGATCTGTCATGTACCTGCTGACCAATAGAGTCAGGTAGAATAACACACACGTTTCACTTGAAATATCAATAAGCAATACGCATATACAAATATCAGTTCTGTAGCTGTCACACAAGTTATTGTCAAGTGATTCATTGGCTTCTGGTAACATCTGAACTCCTCCACTCAACCTGAGATGCTTGTTGATTGATTTTTTTTGCAGGAAGTGGGGCGTGCTGGGATTGTTTAAAGGCCTGGAGGCGAAGCTGCTTCAGACGGTCCTCACTGCTGCACTCATGTTCTTACTGTACGAGAAGATCGCCAACACCACCTTCAGGGTCATGGGGGTCAAACGCACAATGGCGTCCCACTGACCTCTCACAGGATGTTTATTAGCTCGCTGATGTCACAGGAACGGAGTATACCTGTTATACCTTTAATTTTTAGAAATGGAGGAAATAGACAGACACACTTAACTCAGTTTGTGTTCCTCATGATCTTTAAAACATTTTGATCTATAGGCTTCTGCTTAAAAATCATTTTCGGTAATTGAAATAAATATACTGTTTGCTTCTAAAATAAAATATAAATATTAGGAGACAAAAAACTTAAACGAACATTAGAAATGTTGCTTTGGCAGCTAACTGAAGTAAATAATTAAGTTGTATGTACAAAAATGAAAAAAAAAAAAAAAGAATTAAAGAAAAAAATACTTAAACACTAATATTAGAATGAAAACTGAAAATACAAAAACAATAGCTAATTCAAAATACTAATAATGCTTTATTAATATATACATAATACTAAAATAACACCGATTCAAAGATTACAAGGTTTAAAGTATAAACTAGATATAAAATGTGGCTAATTCAAGGAGGATAAAATAGAGAACATTTTTGATTTTTGCGTAATCCATTTGTGTTATTTCATAGTTTAATGACTTTACTATTATTCAGAAATGTGTCCAAATATTTGATAGTGTATTAATATAAATAATTATTCGGTGAATACCTTGGTCAGTATTTTATTTAGGTTTTTAAAGAGCATTTAAATATGAACTTGTTTTATTTATGAATACCAACAGATCTGGACTGGTTTACATAGTGTCAAAAACAAAATAATGCATGTGACAGATTTGTTTTGTAAAGATCATTGCTGTCGACTATGGAAGCTGATCTTAGACCAGCCTTCCTGCATTGATACAGTTTATCATACGAAAACAACTTCCAGGCTGGTTTTTCTGTTTCTGTGTAGGTGATACTTGATTTGACTTCACAACACAAAGCCACTGAGACGTAATGGACCTTTAACCTAAAATGTATAGAGTCTGGACATAACCAATACATTTCATCTTTTTTGATAAGGGGATGTGAAATAACCAGCAAGTGTTTCAACTTCACAAGAATCACCACGTCTGAATTGTGAATGTTGTACACAGAAAGTTTAAGACACCAAGGCTCAGGTACATGCTTTATAGCTTTATATAGACTCATTAGAATCCATTCTGAATTTTAGATAAAAGAGTAATAAAGTAGTAAAAGCATTTCCCTCTCAGCACTGATGTTCACACTGTACTGGAATGTAAGTTGAGTCATACAGTTTCAGTTATGTATGAATGTAAAATGTTTGTTTATTCTTGAATGTCAATGATTCTATTAACGCTGATTAATATATTTATTAATAATCACACATCCAGGGTCAGTCAGATGATTCAAAATCGAAATAATTTAGATTATTCATGTATGACTACTTAGATTTTATAATTGATGTCACATAAAAATTGTGTAATATGTTTCTACAATAAAATAATTGATCAATGATAATGTGGTATGAAATTGATTGTTTTGTGTAAGTTTTATCTTTGCTTTCAATGGAAACAACCTATGTTTTAATAGGGTCAGAAAGATAATTGCATAAATTGGCCTCCAGGAGGCAGTAAGATCACTCTTTTTGTGCTGTACTTCAACTAAAAACTCAAAGGGAAAATTCAATTTTCCATGACTTGATTATTTATTAAAGATTTTTTTTTTATAATGATTTATTCATCCATTCATTTTAATTAAAATAATTAAAATGTTTTTACTGATTACACACTTATCGTTACTATTGTTATCATTATAATTATTATTACTATTGCTAATGTTGGTAGGCAATACATTGTCTTCCTTCAGGGGTTGCTTGAGTGCTCAGAAAGCCGAATCCTCCATTTTGAGAAAATAAAAATAAACAAAGATATAAGATATTTATGCACTTTAAAGTAGCCTATAATATTTAAATATTAATTACATTAAAACAATTTAATATTAAATTTTTATTGTATCAATAATAATAATGTACTTGCTAATTAACATGTTGCACATCTATTCCTGTAGTAAAATCTCAACGCTGAGCATTCCACCACAACCGGTGAGCTTTCTAATTGGCCCACTTATTCCCCCGAGAACATCGAGCAGCGATATGATTGGCTTAGTGGATTGCACTATCTATTATAATTTGACCTCGTCCGTCCCTGTCGCGGCAGTCATCTGAATGATCCTATTGGCTATCCGCAATACCATTCTTCAGAGTACTCGCCCACTATTGGATGAGTCCTAAAAACAGGCGGGGTTCCGGTTGAAGTTTACTGGATATCGGAAACGTTTAGTGGAGTGCAGACCAGTGTAATACCAATACATGGGATGGATCAAGCTCTGTAAGGTAAGGCAACTGTTAAACTTATTATTTTTAAGACTTAATTTGACACGCAGCCGCTGTGCATGCGCAGTCATTTCTTTGAATACTTTCAGGGTGTTTAATATTGCATTATAAGCTTGCTGGAAGTTGTACTGTGGAGCAGCAAGCACATGGCCTGGGTTTGCTTGTCAGGTTACTGTGCCATATGTTTGCTGGGTGAAACAGCATCTTTTTTTGGGCTGTCAAACGTTTGACTGAAGGTTATAAGGGATACAGGTCACCTTGGCAACAGTGGGCAAGGGAGGGTGCTTGTGGTCCTGATGCTGTGAAGGTGGGTCTGTTATGTAACATGCATCATGGCATGGTGTCTTTATCCTTTTATTGCATGCATCTGTCATTAGGTGGGTTGGCTTGTTATGACAGCTCTTAACATATGTTATTTAGGGCTTTTTAGGTGCGTTATTTTGCCTTTGGGTCAAAAGTACTACGGTATTGCTGTAGTATTTTGGACATGGCAATACCATGTTTTCTGCACTTTTAAATTAAGGTATTGTCCTACCATGTAAATACCAGAGTGTATGAATACTGCAATCATACAGTACCAAGATGTGTTGGAGTATCATGGTAACACCATCATATTCAGGCTCTTTACTTTTTGTCTGGTCATAAAAATGCATTTGAACTGCATTACACCGTTATAAACAATAGTGTAATGTCCTGTTTTGCATTAACGTTAATGGTTATTAAGCTTGTTAGGGTTCAAGGTTTTGTTGTAAGTGTCTTGAGATGTATCGCATGATGCATGAGACTTAATGATCGCTCTTTCTGTCACATCAGTATTTTAACTGCAGGATGGAAACATGAATACACGATATTCCACGCATAATACGGTACGGTATTATGATCAACAAGCATGACGTGTGTGTTCAAACTAAGTCAGCTTATGATTCATAGTGACAATATAAAGTGGGACGAAACTCAGACTTCTTCATCATCTCACACAGGAGACTTTGAGATAAACCAGCTTCAATTTATAAAAACGACAGTCTCCAGTATTTATGTCAGTGTGTCTCTTATGCCTGCGTTCTTTTAGTCACTCTCACGTTCATGCTTTTTGACTCAGGTTTCAAAGGAATTTTCCGGGTTAAAAACAAGTTCAGTTTTATCAACGGCAGAAATGTGCAACTTGTACTTTCGATAAAGCACTTAATTCGTCCTCGTGAAAGTATGTGTTGTTTAAGTCGTCTAAATGGTCCTTTTAGTGGTGGAACTGCTGTTCTAGGTGGATTAAGTTCTGGTTCGATTTACTGAAAAAAAATCTAGTGTGTGGATTTCTGTCTATGTTAATAGTCCTGTTCTGGTATCTTTGTGCATTCTGAAGGATGAGTCAAAATTATTTTCTGTGGCATGCTGTTAAAATAGAGCTTTTATTGAGCCCAGAACATTCCTCTGTGCAACAAAAAATGATAGAGAGCTCAGCAAGGCCCAGTGTGAGTGGGTTTCAGGCCTTTGGATACCAATGTTGTTATTGTTTTGTTTCTATAAAAAAAAATCTTCAGGTAATTAGAATAAAGCTGATATAAAAACTTAAAGACAAAAGCACATAGCAAAACTTTTTAACTTGAACTAAAGTTACAATGAGAATTCAAAGTATAAAAATAAAAGTAATTCAAAATATTAATAAATATAATGCTAAAATAACATTGGTTGATACTGAACATTTTAGATTCATGGTCTTGTGCACGCATATATATTCCTTGCAAACTTTCTGTGATGCATTTCGCGTTATCTTGGTGACAAGTCAGCAGAATTTGCAACAACAATGTTATCTAGCTGGCTAACGTAGATGAGGTTTTGTGGAAACTTGCTAAAATGACTTATCTTAGACAGTCTTAGAAACATCATTCTCATGAAGTGTTGAACACTAGGAAGCAGCGAGTATTGTTTTGCACTGTGCAAGTGTGTATTGAATGTTTTCCAGCAAAAGTTCAGGAAATTATGAAGTTGCATTATAGCTGTATCATTACCAGCGTCTAGTTTAAAAGGAAAAGTAAAGAAAACTTTGCATGGAATGAAATATATGAATATTTATTAAATAGTAATATTTATTAAATATTTATTCAAATAAAATATAAGTACATTTAAATATTTCTAACAAAATATAAATACTTTTAACAAAATACAAATTGATCATTCTTTTGTGCTTAATGCCCCTAATGTAAATAGATCTCATAGATGTCTTTTTATTAGCTAATTTTGTGCTTTTTCTTTTCTTATTTTTCTTTCTTTCATTTAGTGGTGCCCCACACCTGGCATGGAATTACATGGACTTTTTTGAGCAGGAAATAAATCAGGTAACCGAATCACAGGCACCTACAACTAAACACCTTTGGGTATTTCCCCCCTGTCAGATATTTTTGATGAAATCAGAGAGCTTTCTGACCCTGGATAGACAGCAACAAGTACCACGTTCAAGGTATGTACAACATACAACAAGATACTAACAACATGCTAGTAACTTGCTAATCATGTTAACAACATGCTAGTAACTTGCTAATCATGTTAACAACGTGTTAGAAACATGCTAATCATGCTAGAAACATGCTAGTAATTTGCTAATATGTTGTTAACATGATTAGCAAGTTACTAGCATGCTAACAACATGTTAGTAACATGCTAATCATAATAAAAACATGCTAGTAACATGCTAATCATGCTAGTAACTTGTTAATCATGTTAACAACATGCTAGTAACTTGCTAATCATGTTAACAACATATTAGCAAATTACTAGCATGTTTCTAGCATGATTAGCATGTTTCTAACACGTTGTTAACATGATTAGCAAGTTACTAGCATGCTAACAACATGTTAGTAACATGCTAATCATAATAGAATCATACTAGTGACATGTTAATCATATTAAAACATGCTAGTGACTTGTTAATAATGCTGGCTAGATGCTAATAATGCTAGCAACATGTTAATAACTTGATAATTATGCTAGCTACATGTTAGAAACATGCTAATCATGTTAACAACATAATCATGCTAGAAACATGCTAGCAACATTCTAATCATGCTGGAAAAATGTTAGGAACATGCTAGTAACTTACTAATCATACTAGCAACATGCTACAAAAATGTTAATCATGTTAGCAACATGCTAGTAACTTGCTAATCGTGCTCGTAACATGCTACAAAAACGCGAATCATGCTAGCAACATGCTAGTAACTTGTTAATCATGCTAACAACATGCTAGTAACATGTAAATCATAATACAATCATACTAGTGACATGCTAATCATGTTAAAACAAGTTAGCAAAATGCTAGTGACTTTCTAATTTTGCTAGCTACATGCTAATCATGCTAGCAACATGCTAGTAACTTGTTAATCATGCTAACAACATGCTAGTAACATGTAAATCATAATACAATCATACTAGTGACATGCTAATCATGTTAAAACAAGTTAGCAAAATGCTAGTGACTTTCTAATTTTGCTAGCTACATGCTAATCATGCTAGCAACATGCTAGTAACTTGCTAATTATGTTAGCTACATGCTAGAAACATGCTAACAACATAATCATGCTAGAAACATGTTAGCAAAATGCTAGTAACTTGCTAATTATGTTAGCGACAGGCTAGAAACATGCTAATAATGTTAACAACATAATCATGCTAGAAACATGCTAGCAACATGTTAATCATGCTGAAAACATGTTAGCAACATGCTAGTAACTTACTAACCATACTAACAACATGCTACAAAAATGCTAATCATGTTAACAACATGTTAGTAACTTGTTTATCGTGCTCGCAACATGCTACAAACATGCTAATCATGCTAGCAACATGCTAGTAACTAGTAATCATGCTATTAACTTGTTAATTATGCTAACAACATGCTAGAAACATGCTAGTAACATGTTAATTATGCTATCAACATGCTAGTAACACGCTACTCTTGCTAGAAACATTAACAACATGCTAATCATGCTTTCAAACTTCAAGCTTTTACAACTTTTTCAAACTTTCAGACTAGGCTTTTTCAAGCCAACTTCAAAGTTTGTCTACGAACTTTACTATCTAGTTCTGCTTAATATTCTGCCCCCATCTGTACATGTGAGAATCTTGCAGTCCCTTTTCCCAACACTTCCCTCTTTTCATCATCTCTCAGCACATTTTACTTACCACAAATGGCTCCCACTCTTATTTTTAGTAGTACTACCCAGACATGTTCTGTGAACCAAACAAAAGGGAAGTAAAACAAGGAAATTAGAGGAGAAATAAATGACTTTGCAAAGCAATTGTGGTGTGAATCCGAGTTGTAAACAGAATGTGCCTGTCAATCATGTTTTCCCAATTGTGACATCATTCATCACCATGGTGATAGATTCCAGCAGCACTGTTTTGCTCAGATGGCCTGTTGACTAAGCTGTTATCTACTCGTCTCTTTATCTCTGTACTCAAATCCTGTAGAGAGAAATGCATTTTTGAAAACACATGATACTCTTTCTATCAAAACCAATTCTCTTGTTCTGCAACAAAGCGTTCATTTTCTGCTAACTTTCTGTTGTAGAGGGATAGTTTGATCTGTATGACTTTTTTCTGTTCAACAAAATGAGACAAATACTGTAACACAATCAAATCACCAAGAGCTCAACAAAAAGCCCCACTGAATCAATAGAATTTACTAACATTTGAGATTCATAAATATAGCAGTCTTTTTTTTTTTTTTACATAATTAGGCTCAAATTAAGAAAAATCTTAAAATATTGCTCAAATATAATTAGGCTATACCAAGTAAATGAGCTGAACTACTTCACTTCTCCTGAGCTTGAGTTTGCAGCTTTGTTGACGTTCTCAGTAAACAAGCTGAATTAACTGCGATTTCCCTGTTATTCAAAGCAAGGTAATAGGATCTGACACTGATCTTTTTTTTCTGAAGGGGGATTTTTGTAACTTGAGATCAGTTCTGAAGGAAGCAGACTTTTTTTTTTACTTAGGTTTTTGTAGAAATTATTTAAAAAAGAGAAATCTGTGATTTAATGGTTAGATTATGTTATAATAGTTTCTTTAAAGGGGTCATATGATGCTTTTTAAAGATCCTTATTTTGTGAATTTGGTGTAACAGAATATGTTGACATGCTTTAATGTTCAAAAAACACATTCTTTTTCAAATACTGTACATTATTGTAGGTCCTCTATGCCCCGCCTCTCTCAAACGCTTCGTTTTCTACAAAGTCCCTCCTTCCGACAAGCGCAGTCTGCTCTGATTGGCCAGCTGACCCAGTGCATTGTGATTGGCCGAACACCGCAAGCACTCGTCGGAAATGTAACGGCCCCTTACCATAATCGGGAGCTTTATCTTTCAAAATAAATGTAAAGACAGAACCCGAAAGGGGAACAGAGTCGCGTGACAGACACAGTGATGAAGCTGGTATATGTTTGCAGTACACAAGCTATGGTTAAGACTGCTGACTCCACTGTGATCTCTCTCTCTCACACACACACACACTCACACAGAATGCACAAAACTCCGCATTTGAACAGTCAATAGCAAATACTTAAACTAATAACAAAACAGTAGCTGATTCAGAAGCGCCAGATTGTCATAGCAAAGTCAGAATTACCTCCTCTCCTAGGTTCACGAAACGGTCATCCATAAAATGCATTGCTGTTCTGTTGTAATTGATCTTAAAGATTCCTAAATGCATCTACTTTCAGAAGGCCAAATAAAGTGTTTTTGCTTTCGCCTAGAAACACACAGCGTCTCCCTGACATGCTGCTTCAACACTAACTGCGGTTACTAAAACCACGCCTTCTTTCTTTGTGTGCACATTTGGGCGCATTATGCAAATATTGCCACATAGTGAGGTAGATATGTGGGGGCGTGTTAGAACGAGCCATTTTAGGGGGGCGTGGCAGAGTCTTAACTTTGATAAAGAATATCTCTTTGGTTTTGAGACTTTAGTCTTTGCAACTTCAGGGATCTTATCTATGCACAATCAGCTTGTAACACTCCAAAGAGAAAGGAAAACTTGAATTCGCATCACATGACCCCTTTAAATAAATGAGTTATGTGTTAAATATTTGTTATGCTTCCTGGATGTTACAAACACACACTCATGCATTGTGAACATGTAGAATTATCCTCATTCTAAAAATAATTTTAGAATGAGATGATGTAGATCTTCTAAAAAATTTTTTTTGAACATTCAAATTTTCTAGTATTTCAGACATTCTATCATTCTAATTTTCCTGAACATTCAAATGTTAGTTGTAGCAGATATTCAACAAATCTCTTGTTTGAACATGGAAATGTTTTGGATGTTGGAAACATTCTAAAACTCTCTCTTTTGCCCTGAACATTTAAACATATTACAATTATGTTTTTTGAACATTCAAATGTTCCAGATATTGCAAACAGTCTAAAATGGAAGTTGATCATTGGAAATGGTGAACCTCATTAGCAGATGTGGCCATGACTGAATTTGTGACTCAGTGTTGGGATGATGGCATGTCAGATTCCTTCACAATCTGTCACTGTAGAGATGCTGCTTGGGTTTTTCTTTCTGTATGTGAGGTGTTATAACATGTTACCATGGTGATGGTGTTTGTCATCTGCTTAAAATGCTTGCAGCAGAGTTTGTTACCACTGTTTTGTTTTTCTGTTGCATCATATAACTCTACACCACACACATTTTCTCTCCAAGTAGAATGCCCCTTGTCTTTGTTATGTAACTAAAGGTCATATTCACAATGTTTTCCTGGAAAATATCCTTTTACATATTCTGGAAAACTGTTGTCACAAATTACAGTTTGTCCCCTTTAAAGTTACACAAGCCTACTAAGGACAAACTTTAAGTAGGTTAACAATGAATGACTAATGTAATTACTTTTAATAATGTTTTCTCTTTTTCTTTGAGGGCTCTTTTTGACTATGGCGACTATGGGGGAGGACTCAGGTCCCAGTGCCCCTACTGATACCACAGGCTCCGCCTCCAGTCCACAGAGTGACGTCGTAACCAATGAGCTGCAAGAACTGTCTCTTCAGCCCGCCCCCAACTTACTTCCTATTCATGAGAGGAAGAATGGTGAGCTTAATGTATAGTGCAAAAATGATTACATAATAAATCTATAGACACAGAATCTCCAATAACTCAGACTGTTTGGCTGGTTCGATAAAAACGAACTCTGGTGCGATTGCTCTGTTAGTGCGGTTCGTTTGAGTAAGTGTGAACACTGCCATCCGAACCCTGGTGTGCACCAAACAAGCGGACCGAAAAAAGATGGGTCTCGGTCCGGTTCCAAACGAACTCTGGTGCAGTTCGAATGAAATATGAATGCAACACAGACCAAATACTTTTAAACGAACCAAAAACAGGAAGTAATGACAAGATGCGATGCTATGTGACATGATTTGACGATGCGGAACGAGCGGTGTATCCAAAACAAAAAGAGCAGAGGGCAAACGTGGAGCAACGAGGAGCTCTTCGAGAGTTTGCAGGTGGTGAAAATAAAATCATAAGTACGCGCAGCAATGAGCGCGCTTAGTCCAGCAGACGGCATTAGGTGTGTTCGACTTAAAGTGGCTCTGAGCCGACCAATCGGTGAAGGATGTCATGCTTTAAGTCGAACACAGCTTTTGTTTGGGGTGTTCGGTGATTTCTGTCACGAAAAATATGTCATTCAACCCAACCAATCCGGTTGTGAACGGATCACTATGCCTTTAGGTTCGGTATCTTTAGGTTTGCTGTCAAAAATGTCAGTGTGAACGCTCAGTGGACCAGGACCAAATGTATCATTTTCTCTTTTGGTCCGGACCAAACGAACCAAGAGAACTGAACTACACGTGTGAACGCACCCTCCTGTTTTTTCAATTGACCATTTTTGTGATAAAGCTTAGCTTCACTTAATTACAAATACCAATAAGATAAATGTCCCATTATTTTCTGAATTACAGTAACTGACTCAAGAAACCTTTCCGATGTTTAAATAGTATCGAAAACCTTTTTATTAATTTTTTTATAGTAATCTAGAGCCAAATTTGTTACTAAGCGCAGAGTGTCTAATCTTTACAATCATATCACTATGGTAAAATCATAGTAATGTGCAGTGGGGCTGTCAAAAAAAAAATCGAATTTCGAATATTCGTCAAATTTAAAATAATAATCTACATTTGAATGCAAAAACGTTGCATTCGAATTTAAGGTGTGCGTTAAGGAGGCAGCCTTATCAGTGGCGCACAAGGTGCGATGACGATGTAAGTGTCGTTGCATAATGTATTTGTTAGCCTATCCAGTTGAGGCCACTAGATGCGGTGCTGCTGCGTTGTTCATTAAAAATATTGTGGAAAAAGACAACATCAATGCGGAGAAGATCTTGTTTACATCAAAACTGAAACCAAGCCGTTCACACAGAACACATATTTTGCACATTTTCTAGAGGGATATCTATCACTGTTGCACTCGCACAAAGGAGCCGCGTGTTTAGAAAGCCATGTAAAATTAATGCAAGTTTAACTTTGTAAAAAAAAAAACATATATCGAGACTTTATGGCTGGTTTTTTCCCCATCCCACTGCATCTCATGTTTTTTTAATGAAAAATGTACTCTGTGTGATTGGCTTTCCACCCTTTGTATTAAACTGTGCATACATACATGATGCTGTTTTGTTTATATGAGCAAAATCACTCGAGTACGAGAGTGATACTGCGTTTATACAACAGTTCGACGGAACATGTGTGTAATTAAACAAGAAACAACGGAGTGCCTAAAAAAACCCTCTTTTTTGCGGAACTACTTCCTTCCGCCACGGATTCAAAGCTCAAGTTGACAGTTAAACATACGTCACTTTTAGAGTTCGTATCAAGGGCATGTGTTGCTTCAGTTAGGTTATTAGTGAGAAATAATGAGGTTATAAGTGTCACGAATTCGGTCCATTGACTTCCGTTTATTCACCACCAGAGGTCACCCTTTCCATTACATTGACTCTCGCACTACACAAACTGTTGCATAGCACCCCGGACTACATATCCCATCATTCTTTGCACGATTTGCACACTGCCCTGATGATCTGCTGTGATGTGACGAGGCTCTGGCAGATCAGCTGAGACTTGACTAAACAATACTCAGCAGAGAATGGTGGTTTGAGTGGGTGTTATATAGTGAGTGAGGTGATTAGAAACAGCTGTGTGCAATGAGTGCAATCAGGGCAGTGTGCAAATCGTGCAAAGAATGATGGGATATGTAGTCCGGGGTACTATGCAACAGTTTGTGTAGTGCGAGAGTCAATGTAATGGAAAGGGTGACCTCTGGTCGTGAATAAACGGAAGTCCATGGACCGAATTCATGACAATAAGAGAGAAACAATGCGGCAAGATGTGCATCCAAATGAGAGAGAGAGAGACCGCGAAGCTAGACGTTTCTTCTTATATTAACTAACATACTCTACGATTAGCTCAGTGAATAATTAAAAAAAAACATAGACCCGGCTAGAACAAGCGGAGTGATACAAAATTGTGAAAGGGCATTCCTGTAGCGATACCAGCACAATATCTCACGGTTCTCAACCAATCAGATTTGAGAACCAGAACGAACAGTTGTATAAAGTTGTTTAAGCAACTTAATTAATTATAATGGGTTTATAAACATTATTTTAAACATTATGCACTTTTTTCACAGATAGTCATATTATCTTATGCTTTGAATAAATGTGCATTAGTAATATTTTGCTCGATGCGCCCTCTTGTGGCCTCAGAAGCTAAAAGCTTTTCTTCACCCTAACTGAAGTTATGCATTTTAAATTTGAATATAATTCGAATTTTGATCATATTTAAGTACAAAATTTGAATTGAGTTTTTCAGCCATTTTGACAGCCCTAATGTGCAGCTTAGAGTTGCTTATTGCTTTTATAAATTTAACTTTAGTAATAATTTCTTGTTCAAAATTAGATAAACATACTGTACGCTGTTTATTGTTACCAATCAACTTGCATATACTGTAGAGTTGAGCTGATGGTCTAACGTTAACTTTTTGCCACACTACCCAATGACGGGTGAATTGAGAAAACTGATTTGCTGTAAATATATATTGCCACACTGGAATTATTTAGCTGTTTTTCCTTATATAGGCCTATTTCTGACAATCAGTGCAGGTCATCGTGCTGCGAGCTGCATAATACAGTACATAAGATGAGTCAGTCTCCATTGCTCTGTGAAAAGCCGCCTGTCAGAACAACGCTAGGGCTGATTTTGTTCCTCATATTTTTGTCTGGTTGGCTTAATGAGAAGAATTTTTCACATATATGGCAGTGTCACCACATGGAATTATGGAGGAAATAAAACTTAAGACATCCTAGATAAGCTTCTGATGGTCAGTTTTCCACCAAAAATGCAAAAGAAGTGAGGTAAGATTTATTTTAGACAACGCATTACGTTGCCGGTCTTTTGTAAACCTATAGTAGCCAATTGGCAAGGAATATTATTCTCTTTTAGTGTATTTTATTCTCATCAGATGCTGATCTTGGACCCTCTATGTGCAATCACGGAATTTAAAAATAGTTATTTTTTTAAATAATTGCTAAAAATCATGGTAACACTTCACAATACGGTTCCATTTGTTAACATTAGTTAACTACATTAACTGTAAAGCGTTTATTAATCTCAGTTTAAGCTAATTTTAGTATTTGCTAATATATTATTAGAATCAAAAATATAACATTATTTAAAAGACCTGAGCTAACGTTAACTAATAATGAACAGCTGTAGTTTTATTAATTAACATTAACAAAGATGAATAAATTCTGTAACAAATGTATTGCTTGTTTTAATGTTAGTTAATTGCATCAAGACAGAGTTCATCAAAAAATGAAAAAATTGTCATCATTTGTTGAACGCAAAATAAAGTATTTTAAAGAATGTTGGTAACCAAACAGTTGCCCTTAGCCATTGACTTCCATAGTATTTTTTTCTCCATACTATGGAAGTCAGTGGCTACCTGCAACAGTTTGGTTACCAACATTCTTCAAAGTATCTTCTTTTGTGTTCAACAGCTTACGGGTGAGTAAATGATGACGTCATTTTCATTTTTGGGTAAATTATCCCTTTAAGTAATGGACCTGATTGTAAAGTGTTACCAAAATGAGAACAAATAAATTTACTTTCACTAACATAGACACAATGTTATGATTTGATATGATATGATAGGCGAAATGTTATGATTCGAAAACTTGCACATACTCACACATGGTTAAGCTGTGTTTAGCATATGGTGACCAGCCCTTGGCTAATAATGGTTTCTAGGTTTATTTTGTTTCACTAATCTTTGTAAACACCCACACTCACATCCCACAAGCTCTGAATATGAAAGACTGAAATTCAGATTGAAAATCTAGTTGTATCTGTGAGGGGCCACTACTGCCACCCAGTGGATCTTATCAGCACTTTGGTCAATTTTTATTTATTTTTTTATCCTGGAAAAGTCTGAAATCACTTACACTAATCTACACACTCTGGCAAGTGAGTAGTCATTTAGCAGATGCTTTTAACCAACCGTGAGCGACCTGATTTTAAGTGCCTCGTTCAGGCTAATGGATTGGCCCTGGTGAGAAGGGTCTGGCTGCAGACATGCACTCTACTCTGTCTGCAATGTCACTTGCACTTTCTGTACTGGAACTGGAAATTAGTTGCATAATGTTGTATTAGAGTTT
Organism: Sinocyclocheilus grahami; assembly: GCF_001515645.1. Taxonomy (NCBI): domain Eukaryota; kingdom Metazoa; phylum Chordata; class Actinopteri; order Cypriniformes; family Cyprinidae; genus Sinocyclocheilus; species Sinocyclocheilus grahami. The sequence continues at coordinate 303,251 of NW_015505503.1, forward strand.
GGTACTTATTGCTTCCATTATATGTATGACTTGTCAGACTTCTTTAAAATTATTTTGAAATAAACATAATTGTTTCAGCATTCAGCAATGAAACTCACGGCGATATGTGTGTTTACAGAAGACATGGTGTATGCTCTGTCCATATGCTGTACAGTCAAGCCAAAAATAATATTTGGACACTTTTTTATATTTTTTTGTTATCTTATCCAGTGCCATTAATTTTCTAAGTGTACATTTCAGTTGTTGTCTGAATAATTTTTGGGGGCGACTCTGTTTGGCCATATTGCAGGGCTGCCATTGTGATGATTGTTTTGGACCTCAGATGGCAGAGACTGTTATTTTAATAATATTTATATACTATTGTAGTATTTATTAATATTTTGTTATTTTACTATTTTCAGTTTTCATTGTAGTTTTTGTTTAAGATTTAGTAATTTGTTCTTTATGTGCTTTTTATATGTGTTTATCAGTATTTTATCATTATTATTATTTTATTTTTTGAGTTCTATTTAGCTTTAAAGGAACGGTTCACCCAAAAATGAAAATTTTAAATTTTTACTGGTGAATTACTGGTGGATTATTGTGATGCTTTTATCAGCTGTTTGGACTCTCATTCTGACGGCACCCATTCACTGCAGAGGATCCTTTTTTTCCATATAATGTTTATATTTTAATTTGCATTATTTCAATTAAATGAAACGATTTTAATGGTTTTAGTTAACAGTAACAACACTGATGAGAGACTTCATTCGTAACTCGTGATGCAGAAGACAGAATTGTGTTTACATATACACACATATTATTCATTAAAACGCAGTTCGTTATTTCTGTCACCCTTGAGCTGTCACATTTTCTTAAGTGCTAAGTTTATCTATAAAATGCACGCATCTTTCTTGATTTGTCTCCTCCAAGGATATTTTACACCCTCACACTTCGGCATGTAAAACCAAATGTGCTACAGGAATAAGTCTGCTCCGCTTAAAAAAAAAAACACCACCTAAAACACCTGCCGAACGGAGCGATTTTACACCTTAGCGGTGAGGTGTGGCTGTCAGACTTTGGACGCATTTCCATAAATTCAGCAGCTTTAAATAGCTGCACTAGACAATTGTGATGTTCTCCATACAGCCACCAGAAAGTCTGCACAGTTTTAGGAGTTCATATTTTACAGATTTTAATTTCAGCCATATATTCATACTAAGAAACATTTCTGTGACTCCGAATGTGCGTTTGTGTGTCATTCTGTCAGCAGAGAGAGGTCACTGAGTGCAGAGTAGGCTGCTTTAATAAAACACACACTACTCAGCACAAATATGTGTGTGTGTGTGTGTGTGTGGACTGAATGACTTGAGGAACAGCTGCGGTTGTGCGGTAGTGCTGTCACACACAGACACACACACACACACACACCTTTCCCTGTGGATAACTTCAGTCTCCATGCTGCTTCTGCAACAGCAGGAGCTCTGGATCTTTGATGTGGCCGTTTCTTCTCATCAGATATCTTCCTTCTTTATTTCTTCTTTATTTCTTTTGACTGAATGACTTGAGGAACAGCTGCGGTTGTGCGGTAGTGCTGTCACACACAGACACACACACACACACACACCTTTCCCTGCGGATAACTTCAGTCTCCATGCTGCTTCTGCAACAGCAGGAGCTCTGGATCTTTGATGTGGCCGTTTCTTCTCATCAGATATCTTCCTTCTTTATTTCTTCTTTATTTCTTTTCCGTCATCTTCTTCTCTCTTTTTCTCTTCATCCGGATTCCTGTTAACAGATCAGCAGTTCTAAGTGAATGACTGAAACAGGCGAAATAGGAAAGACACAAAGGCTGAATTAAGTTTTTGGAGTTAGAAACTTCAGTGTCTCTTTGAAAGAAAAGCGGTGTAGCACTTCTTTTTGACCTTTTGAAACCTTTTAAAAAACCTGACCACCATGCTGGACACCAGCTCGTGGCTCCACGCCAGCCCCACCTCTTTTGGATCTGCTCCAATCAGCCGCGGAGTGAAGAAACAAGCCGTCCGATTGGACCGTGAGCGGCGTGCCTGCCTGAGTCTGAGAGAAGGTGTGGAGTCGTGTTGCATGTATGCGTTCAAACCAATAAACACAGTTAAAGCCTTTTTGGGCTTTTTGGCTTTTTTAAAGCCTTTGTGAGGTGTGCTATTACTGTTTTAAGCTTTTAGACTTACAATATTGGCCTGGCAGATGATTAAAATGGAAGAAAAATATCACATACACCTGTGGGCCAGCAAGTGAACACTTCAGCTACTGCTTGGCAACCAACTTAGCATAGTGGTGTTGAGTAATTTTATTATTATTTATGTACTGTTACAGTATTTTATTTATTTGTACAGTATATTATTATTATTTCTAACTATTTTTTTAGTTTAGTTTTAGTAAAATTTTTAGTTGTCATGTTTTAAATAATTAATTTTTAAACTAAAAAAATGTATTAATATATAAAGCTTGAGCTATTTTTTTTTCAGTTTTAGTAAGTTTAGCACTTTAGATTAAACTTATTTCAGTTAGTTGCCAAAGCTACTTTTCTAATTTTCATTAGGTTTTTTAAGTTTAATTTTTAAACTAATATTTCTATTTTATTTTATTTCAGCTTTATTTCAATTACCAAAAATAAAGAAATTGAATAATATTAGTTAGGGATGTACGATATTATCGGACCTATATCGGAATCGGCCGATAATGACTTTAAATGTAAATATCGGCATCGGCCTGATATGAAAAATTATACCGATATGTCTTGCCAATAAGAGGAATACCTTAACTCACATGTGCTCAGGTGTGCTAGCGATTAGATCACGTCAACAGTGTGGCTCATTCTTGAAGCAAAGTTTTGCCTGAATGGTGATTAGATTCACTGTTTTGGATTGCTGCATTTAAACTGAGAATGCACATACATGATAGAGTAAACAGTAATAGCACGTGCAGCGGCAGCCTCCCCCGGGTCCTAATGCCCGTTCTGTAAGGAGTTTTAATTCCGTAGGGGACACTGTTGGCCTACTTCTAATAAAATGAAAGTAAAATACACAAATAACATTTAGACTGTTTCTGATTAAATAAAGTAGTAATTGATGTCATAAAATCATGAGTATGTTTTGATTTAAAGGTCAGAAGCTATAGCTTAAATGAATAATAAAAAAATCACAAACATGACACTTGTAAATTAAATAATTTTATATATACTGATTTATTCATTAATGTGTAATATGTTATATTTTTTAAACAAATTATGAGCTCTAAAAGATTTTCTGAATTTTTACAACTCTTGCTTTAGACCATCTACAGATGTTAAATCTTAAAATAAAATGTTAATGTTACTACTGCATCTTTCTGAAAAAAAATGCAGCAATTGATATATAGTGTTTTTATAGTTATTTTCAACGCTTCAATGTACTGTCATTATAAAAGAACTTAATTGTTGTTTATTTAATTCTAACAAATACATTCTTGTTAAAAACTAACCAAAATTAAAAATAATCTGCTTATAATTTTCACACAAACAAACAAAAGGAAATACATCGGGATCGGCTATCGGCCAAAATGAGATGAAAAATATCGGCATATTGGATATCGGCAAAAATCCAATATCGTGCATCCTTAGTATTAGTTAACAATAACAACACTGCAATATGGTTTCATTATGGTACACTGTTTTGTGTGAACTATACTTGCGCCACCAATTAAGTATAGCTTATGAATTTATTCACCCAAAATTAAAAATTCTGCCATCATTTACTCTTCTGCTGAATACAAAAGAAGATATTTTGAACAATGTGTGTAAGGAGGAAACAGTTGATGGACCCCACTGACTTTCATAGTATGATAAAAATCCTATGGATTTGTCTGGGGACCGTCAACTCTTTGGTTACACACATTCTTCAAAATATCTTCTTTTTGTGTTCAGCAGAAGAAAGAAATTCATACAGGTTTGGAACAACTTGAGGGTGAAAATATGATGACAGAACTTTCAATTTTGGGATGCACTCATGTTTGTTTGAAAAGTTTAATGTAATTAGATCAAGTGTGAGCAGTGATGTTGTATTATTGAATATTTTATAGTTAGTGAAACCTGTAAACAGCAGGCATAGTCCACTGAGCTGTTTGCATGTGTTTGTGTGATTGTATGTGCTGTGTGTGGTATGCCATGGGTGATAAGGGAACCAGAGCAATGACATTGCCACAATCCAGGATGAAGAAGCATCAGCTCATGCACACACACAGATGCTTTATCAGCACATTTAGGTGTCCTGCAGGTTGCAATTTGAGACATGAAGTGTAACTTAGTGATATCCTCAATAACTCAGCAGCAGCTCAGTGGCCTGCCACACAGATTGAGTGTCAGGTACAATATTACCGTGAGGACTCAAATAGAAACATATGGAGAACAAGCTATGGAGAAAGATGGAGGGATTCCAAACGCATCATAAGTCGTGCATTGTGAGCTTAGTTTAACTGTGAGATTTGTAGTGAGAACATAGAAACCACAAGTGAAACAACTCATTTACAAGGGTCAGATCAGTTTATATTCTGGCTTTGTTGAATTATTGATCTTGATTGTTTAACAGATAGGTAACACTTTAGTTGAGGGACCAATTCCAGACATGAAGTGTAACTTAGTGATATCCTCAATAACTCAGCAGCAGCTCAGTGGCCTGCCACACAGATTGAGTGTCAGGTACAATATTACTGTGAGGACTCAAATAGAAACATATGGAGAACAAGCTATGGAGAAAGATGGAGGGATTCCAAACGCATCATAAGTCGTGCATTGTGAGCTTAGTTTAACTGTGAGATTTGTAGTGAGAACATAGAAACCACAAGTGAAACAACTCATTTACAAGGGTCAGATCAGTTTATATTCTGGCTTTGTTGAATTATTGATCTTGATTGTTTAACAGATAGGTAACACTTTAGTTGAGGGACCAATTCTCACTGTTAACTAGTTGCTCATTAGTATGCATATTACTAGCATATTGGGTGTTTATTATTACTTATAAAGCACATATAAATGCCTTATTCTGCATGACCATATTTTAGGTCCCTTAATCCTACCCCATACCTACACTTAACAACTAACTATTAATAAGCAGCAAATAGGGAGTTTATTGAGGCAAAAGTTGTAGATAAACTAAAAGTGTGACCCTAAAGTGTGTAAACTAAAGTGTGACCCTACACAGCTATAAAGTAGTTCCAGGTTTGAATCCTGGTTCTAGATCAGTGGTTCTCCATTCCAGTCCTTCACACACAGATGAAACTTGCTTCACAGATGTGTGAAGTGTGACATAATATACATCTGTAAATAAATACAATTTAAATTAACGTCTCACACACTTTAATGCCCTTTGAATGGAACATATACGATCCCTTCAAACTGGAATCATGGTGGAATATCCTGTGATGTCCACTTCACAGGGCACTTACGGTCGAATAGAACAAACATCTGAAGTGATAAGAGAAACATACAAAATGTGCAAAGTGGGGGGGTGCGAGGACTAGAATTGAGAACCACTGTTAGATTTTAAGAATCAAAACAAGAAACTAAAAGAAGGAGCAAAACTAAGAAAGGAATAAAAAATAAATATATAGATTATTATATTCAGGGCTTATATTAACCATTGGGCTAGGCAGGGCTGAAGCCCCGGGGCACGGACAAGGAGGGGGCCCATGATTGGCTGTGGAGTAGATTGACTGGTCATCGGTAGCGCCGATTTCCAAAGCCCCGCCCCTCACATATTGGTGCTATTATTTAGTGGGGCTTTTCCATATATTCCATGCATTACCTTTAGAGATTAAAACGTCACGTTTGAATTTGGTTTACCAATCAAATGCATTTATTCTATATTTTACTTTTGAACGACCCGTGCTGCACCATGTATCAATCAGGTGATCGCTGTAATGTCCTCATTCACCTCTCTTCATTTCGTTCTGGCATAATCTGGAAATGGTCATGCAAAGAACAATCTTCGATAAGTAAAAATGTAAACTATTCTAAAAAGAAAGTGAGAGAGGGGAAAACATGAGTTAGAGAGTAAGTAAAATTCCCAGCTATCAGGTTCCCTTTCGATTCAGTCACTCTACATTGCTATGGGAATTACCCTTTCCTCCAAATACTACTGAAGTCTTATTGAATCACGCCAGTGAAACTGGCCAATGGTGTTCAAGCGCGCGAAATATGAGGGGCTCCCACTCTATATAAAGCAGTGCTTGTACGTCATCTATTCAGAATCTTTTTCTTCAGTCAACCTTCTACGAGAAGCAAGAAGCCTATCAACAAGACTAGTCACCGTGATCTACACGCTGCAGCGGACACGCCTTCTCTTCCCCTGCTGTGTTCCGGTTGAGCTACGGAAACTTCGCAGCTTCCGATGCGGATCTGTCAGGGTCAGGTGACGAGCCCGCACCGGCTCAGTGCCCACGCGCTCCTCACCCCCCTGCTGCAGGTCCCCTTCTAGTGCGTTCCATGACCGCTGTTCTCCGCCCCTCCCCCATCACTCAAGATGTGGTGTCCTTCGGTGCCATGGAGGGTGCTGAAGAGGAGGATGATTCCATTTCGGTGGCAGCGTCTGCAAGAGAGGAGTGGTCTAACAGCCCGCTGGATTACACTGCGCCTCACGGCAGCTACGCTGGGGACCTCCATCATAGTGATGTCGAGCTCCTTAGCGTCCTGTCCAAGGCAGTTGATGAGCTCTGTTTGGAGTGGGCGCCTCCTGCCGAGCCTGCCAGAAGCCGTCTGGACGAGTGGTACCTCCAGTCAGATCGTGGCCGAAAGGCCCGGCCCCTTTTTCCCAGAGGTGCACGATGAGATAATGAAGTCGTGGAACGCGCCACTCACCAGTCGAGTGCACAATCCAAGATCCTCCCTCCTGGCTTCTGTGGACGGTGCTGACCAAGTGGGGTATGTTAACCCCCCCCCCCCCCCTGCAAAAAGCCGCCACCCCCAGGCAGTTGATGAGCTCGGTTTGGAGTGGGTGCCTCCTGCCGAGCCGGCCAGAAGCCGTCTGGACGAGTGGTACCTCCAGTCGGATCGCGGCCGAAAGGATACCCCGCGGAGGCTCGGCCCCTTTTTCCCCGTGGTGCACGATGAGATAACAAAGTTGTGGAACGCGCCGCTCACCAGTCGAGTGCACAACCTGGGATCCTCTCTCCTGTCCTCTGTGGACGGCGCTGACCAAGTGGGGTATGTTACACTCCCCCCCGTGGAAGAAGCCGTCGCTACTCATCTCTGTCCTTCAGCCGCGGCAAACTGGAGAGTGAGAAACAACGCGTCTCAACCCTCTAAATCTTGCCGCGCCACTGCAAACTTCGCCGGCAAGGCTTTCTCCACGGCGGGCCAAGCAGCTTCAGAACTGCACGTGATGACGATACTCCAGGTGTATCAGGCCAAGCGGCTCAAGTCTCTGGATGAGGACGGGCCGGACCCTGAAGTGTTCAAAGAGCTCCGACGCACCATGGATCTGGCCCTCAGAGCAACGAAGGTGACAGCTCGAACGATCGGCCGCAACATGGGGAATCTTGTGGTGCTAGATCGTCACCTGTGGCTTACTCTGACCGAGTTAAAGGACTCGGAAAAAACGGCCCTTCTGGACGTTCCCGTGAATCCCTCAGGTCTCTTCAGAGCAGCGGTAGAGACGTTCACGGAGCGCTTCGTTGAAGCACAGAAACAATCAAAGGCTATTAACCACTTCCTGGCAAAGCGCGCTAAAACAAGTAGATAGAATAGAAAAAATAGAAAGCTAGTGTTTGTTTTTGTTGTTTTTTTTAAATAAAGAATAAAAAAAATAGATAAATATAGATAAAGTAGAATTAAAATAGAATAGAAAGTGTTAGAGTTAGAGGGTCAAATAAAGGTGGAACAGATGTGTTTTTAGTCGTTTCTTGAAAGTCTATCAAAGCAATTCTCCTCCTCTCACTCCCCTCTCCCCCATCACTCACTCTCACACTCGTGTGGTATTAAACTCCCCGCCCCCAATGGCGAGTTATCCCTCACGGTGTGCAGTCCGCCTCGCCCGCTGTCACAGTTCACAGAAGCGTGGCAGGCACTGCCAGGGCTATCAGAGTGGGTTATGAAATCAATAAAGAACGGCTACACGCTTCAGTTCTTCTGCAGGCCGCTCCCGTTTCAACGGTGTGTTAATGTCCACTGTACGGGAGCAGAATGCCTCAGTTCTGCGAGAGAAAATACACAACCTCCTCGCAAAACGCGCTGTAGAGACAGTGCCCCTAGCAGACCACAAGAGCGGCTTCTACAGTCGCTATTTTCACAATTTCACTATTTTCGCATCCTGAAGTATCTCGATGATTGGCAAGTCTTAGCCCAATCAGAGAGCGTGCTGCTCACTGACAAGCTCAGACTCGCTCATATTCAGAGCTTAAGGCTGACTGTGAATATGCAAAAGAGCATGCTGGTACCGAGCCAGAACATCTCCTTTTTAGGAGTAGAGCTGAATTCAATCAATATGCGAGTGTGTCTGTCGGAGGAGCGCTCACAAAAACTGATCAGCTCTCTCACAGTCTTCAAGTTAGGGCACTCTCCCCCACTGAAATGCTTTCAGAGGACGCTCGGCCAGATGGCTGCCGCCTCGACAGTGTGCAAACTAGGGCTCCTACATATGCGACCGCTTCAGCTCAGACTAAAGGGCCTGGTGCCACAGAGTGCATGGCGCACAGGCACCTTGCGCATCAAAGTGACGCGAGACTGCTGGGATGCACTGACCCCTTGGCGCGATATGACTCCGTATCGCCAGGGTGTTCTTATTGTCCAAGTGATCAGGAGAAAGACTGTTACAACAGATGCATCGAGCATGGGCTGGGGAGCCATATGCGACGGCAGACCAGCCTTCGGGACGTGGTCAGACGGAGAAGTTGTGGCACATAAACTGTCTGGAGCTACGTGCTGTACACCTAGCACTTGAGTGCTTTCTCCCGGACATTCTCCACCGTCACGTTCTCATCAGCACGGACAGCATGACAGTGGTAGCGTTTATAAATCACCAAGGTGGTGTGAGCTTGCAGCCTCTGCTGCGACTGACGAGAGACCTTCTTCTGTGGGCAGATCGACACCTCCTCTCCATCCGGGCAGTACATGTCCCCGGACGCGTGAATTACGGCGCGGATTTACTGTCGAGGGGCGGGGTAATCCACGGGGTGTGGAGATTACACCCTTTGATAGTCAATATAATTTGGAGTGTATTCAACAGGGTGGAGGGGGATCTCTTCGAATCAGCGGATAACAATCACTGCCCACTGTTTTATTCACTGACACACTCTCCCCTGGGAGTGGCTGCACTAGCTCACAGCTGGCCGAAAGTACGCAAGTGTGCTTTTCCTCCAGTGAAACTTCTGCCTCGCATGCTTTGCAAAATCAGAGAGGAAAAAGAATCTGTTCTGTTAGTGGCACTGAAATGGCCCAATCAGTCGTGGTTCCCAGAACTGGTGGAGATGCTGGTAGCCCCCCGTGAACTATCCCACTGAAGAGAGACCTCCTTTCTCAAGCACAGTTAACGATATAGCATCCAAATCCAGAGTCATAGTCACCTTCATGTCTGGTCGCGCGACAGAGCTTGCCTGTAACAGATGCAGTTCCTCAGCATGTGTTGAACACTATCTCTGAGGCTAGGGCTCCTTCCACTGGACGTCTTTACACATAAATTGAGAGTTTTCACAAATTGGTGCGGGTCGTGGGGCGAAGACCCATTCAACTACCCAATGCCAATAATTCTTGCCTTCCTTCAAAAGCCAAAAAAAAAAGTCAGTTCGAGCCAATACAATCAGCGAGCTTGCGTGCGCTCTCTCCCAAGACAGCGCTTATGCTCACGTTGGCCTCTGTTAAGCGAGTTGGGGACCTGCAGGCGCTGTCAGTTGACGACTCGTGTATTGAGTTCAGACCAGGTAATTGGAGACTCAACTTAAAGCCTAGGAATGGTTATGTGCCTAAAGAGCTTTCGACTCTCATTTAAAGCGCAGGTCATAACACTATCTGCTTTCCATCCCGAAACACTGGCCAGGCCGGAGCCGCTTAATACACTTTTCCTGTGCCCTGTACGTGCGGAGCGCATTTATACTGAGCGCTGTAGACAGTTCAGGCTCTCGGACCAGCTATTTGTATGCTTTGGAGGGCGCACAAAAGGCCTGCCTGTGTCCAAGCAAAGGCTGGCACACTGGATCATTGTCGCAATTGCTTTGGCTTATGGCTCTAAGGGCGTGAAATGTCCTATAGGGGTTCGGGCCCACTCAACCCGCGGAATCACGTCCTCGTGGGCCTGGGCAAATGGCATATCTACTCAGGACATTTGCATGGCGGCAGGCTGGTCGTCACCCAGCACTTTCGCGAGGTTTTATAACCTAGATGTGTCGTCGCTTGCCTCACATGTGCTGTCAGCACACGCGCCTACTCAGCCTCAGTAATGATCTGAGCTGCTTGCCTCAGTGGTTTCGACTAGGTCGTATACACCCCTGTATTGACATACCACTAATTCAATGCTGTCCCTATCAGCTTATCACATTGTTATGATATTGTTCATCACGTCTTTTAGGACATGATCACCATCATACTCATTGAATTAAACAAATTAAACAAACTTCAACTAATCTATATGTGATTTTCACATTCTCTGTTTCACCGGCGTTAACTCCGCCCCTGGTGTGACATGGCATCGTCTAGTTGCAGCGCCCCCCTTGACTTTTACATGGTTTCAACTAGGTCCTGTATACCTGAGCTGTTTAACAAGAGTGCCAATATCATTGCCGCTCTCATTACGGTTCTGTATGTGAAACTTGACATACTTAGTCGAGCCAGGCTCCATCACTGTGACACGGCTGGATTTTATACGTTCCCATAGCAATTTAGAGTGACCGAATCGAAAGGGAACGCTCTCGGTTACTTACGTAACCTCGGTTCCCTGAGATGAGGGAACGAGACATTGCTCTTTTTGCCGTGTCACCTAGCTCAGGATCTTAGAATGCCAAGTTGCTTCAGTCAATATTCTGAATAGATGACGTACAAGTGCTGCTTTATATAGAGTGGGAGCCCCTCATATTTCGCGCGCTTGAACGCCATTGGCCAGTTTCACTAGTGTGATTCAATAAGGCTTCAGTAGTATTTGGAGGAAAGTGAGTAACCGAGAGCGTTATTTTACTAAAGCTGATGATGGAGTGGAAGTTGTGAAACAGCAAGTGGACCGGGCACATGGAGCAGATAAAATTACAGTGTCATCGTCCCCACAGATTTTAGGTTAGTTTGAATAACAAGTTAACGACTTGATGGATGTATATTGCTTTTTGTGTTTGAACAAAGTATATTCGCTTACGGGTTGAGAGATAAACCGGTAGAAATATAGCCTGTCAATCATTTTGCGCGGCATGATGTCGGTTAAGCTTTTCATTTGATCACATTTTAAGCATTGTGGTTTAAAAACAAATTTTACTTTTCAGGGATATTAAGCAGTGGGGCAGAATTCATTTTGACAAATGCGCACGGTTTTAGCCTGATTTGCGTGGCGCGCACCTGCTCGTACAGCACCAGTCTAAACTTGAGTTATATTTCGTGCCTTGTGCTTAAACGTTCAAATGCACAGTTATATGTCAAAATGTCTCCTCGTCAACAGTCATTTGTGTCTTAAAAGAACGTTAATATTTAAATATAAAGCATGTGTAGTAGAGGTTGAACGACTTCTGATTTTTTGAAGTCGACTTTTATGTGATGAAAGTCGAGTCGAAGTCGACTAGTCGCTGATGACGTCATTAATGAACAAATAAGTCTGGAGCTGTGACAAACACCCTGTGCACAGCTATGGCATATGACACAGTGCTGCCCACATGGCTGTTGCTCATATAACAGATTTTTTATCAGTTCTTTTGTCTTTGGGTCGTTATATTTCTCACAGATTTCTGCTCATTCTAAATCAGATACAGATAAAGTAGCACAGTAAAGATTACATTCATATGAATGCATTAGTGAGACAGCGATTGCGTGTATGAATTAATTCTACCTGGCAGCGTCTCTCTACTAATAGTGAAGCTGTGGAATTTATTTATTAAGAAATATATGCATTTATTTGTCATTTGAACTGTCTTTCAAAGATTTCTTATCCTGTTGTGCCCTCTATAGGACCAGCGACTAGTCGACGTCAAGCTTAAAGCGTCATGGCAGAGCATTGAAGTCGACTAGTCGATTAGTCGGTGCAACCCCTAATGTGTAGTAGTAGGCTATATGAGATCCTAATATGATGAGATTTTAAAGGGACAGTTCACCCAAAAATGAAAATACTGTCATCATTTACTCAGCCTCAGGTTGTTCTAAACCTATATGAATTTCTTTGTTCTCCTCAACATAAAAGAAGATATTTTGAAGAATGTTCGTAACTAGAAAGTTTCTGGTCCCCATTGACTCCAGTAGTGTATTTTGTTTTTCATACTATAGAAGTCATGGGGGCCCAGCAACTGTTGGGCTACTAGTATTGTTCCAAATATATGAAGAATTTATTTGCAAAAAACGATAACTCGGTTTATTAAAAGTTTTGTATTATGTTATCATGTTTTTATTGTCTTATTTATTTAATCAAAATAACCCAACTGCAGTTTGAGTTATCTGTTTTTGCAAATTAACTCTTCATATACTTTTACTTCAACAGCAGAAGGACACTCATACAGGTTTAAAACAACAACAGACCTTTAATTTTTGGGTGAGCTATTCCTCTAAACCAGCCTAATTTAGCTGCTGTTAAAATGTATGTCAATAATGTTAATCAGATATTAGAAAGAAAATCACTCACTGTCCTTGACCGAATCACTTTTGTAAAATAAATAAGAATCAATGTATATTATTTATATAAATATAATTTCTTATTCAGTGCTTTAAGTGTTTCAAGTAGGTCTATTTTTTGTAATTTGTCTGTTTACTTGTCTTAAGTATAAGCTTGTTTTTACTTAGGCTAGTATTTTTTGTTATTGTCTTATTTATTTAATCAAAATAACCCAACTGCAGTTTGAGTTATCTGTTTTTGCAAATTAACTCTTCATATACTTTTACTTCAACAGCAGAAGGACACTCATACAGGTTTAAAACAACAACAGACCTTTAATTTTTGGGTGAGCTATTCCTCTAAACCAGCCTAATTTAGCTGCTGTTAAAATGTATGTCAATAATGTTAATCAGATATTAGAAAGAAAATCACTCACTGTCCTTGACCGAATCACTTTTGTAAAATAAATAAGAATCAATGTATATTATTTATATAAATATAATTTCTTATTCAGAGCTTTAAGTGTTTCAAGTAGGTCTATTTTTTGTAATTTGTCTGTTTACTTGTCTTAAGTATAAGCTTGTTTTTACTTAGGCTAGTATTTTTTTTATTTTTTTTATTTATTTTTTTTTTAAATATTGAAATTGGTAACAAGAATTATAAAATTTCAAAGAATCAAAATTTTGATAGGACAAAAATTATATTTAAAGCTATATATATATATAATAGGGGGCCCTGCAGTAAGTCATAGACCCGGGGCCCAGTAAGGTCTTAAAGGGGTCATATGATGTTGCTAAAAAAAACATTATTTGGTGT
>NW_015505503.1:316834-355713 GCF_001515645.1 Sinocyclocheilus grahami
GCTATCCAGTGCATTGTGATTGGCCGAATACCTCAAACTTGTGACGGAAATGTTATGCCCCTTGCCATATTGTAATGCCATGTCCCGGCCGGAGCGACGAGACAAAAACATTAAAACCCATTATATGCGGCCCTGATTTATATTACATAAAAAATAATTGATATTACATGACATATGTCATACATACATATACAGGTGCATCTCAATAAATTAGAATGTCATGGAAAAGTTCATTTATTTCAGTAATTCAAGTCAAATTGTGAAACTCGTGTATTAAATAAATTCAATGCACACCGACTGAAGTAGTTTAAGTCTTTGGTTCTTTTAATTGTGATGATTTTGGCTCACATTTAACAAAAACCCACCACACTATCTCAACAAATTAGAATACTTCATAAGACCAATTAAAAAAAACATTTTTAGTGAATTGTTGGCCTTCTGGAAAGTATGTTCATTTACTGTACATGTTCTCAATACTTGGTAGGGGCTCCTTTTGCTTTAATTACTGCCTCAATTCGGCGTGGCATGGAGGTGATCAGTTTGTGGCACTGCTCATTATCTGTAAGCCATAATCATCAAAATTTCAAGAAATAAAGGCTTGAAATATTTCACTCTGTGTAATGAATCTATGAATCTATGAATCACTTTCTGAAATGAGTGACAAAAAATGTTGACCTCTTTCATGATATAAATTTTTTTTGAGATGTACCTGTATATGTATATATATATATATTCAACTTTCTATGAATATGCTTGGATACAGCACTCTGTGAACAACCAGCTTCTTTAGCAATTAACTTTTGTGGCTTACCCTCCTTGTGGAGGGTGTCAATGACTGTCTTCTGGACATCTGTCAAGTCAGCAGTCTTCCCCATGATTGTGTAGCCTACTGACCCAGACTGAGAGACCATTTAAAGGCTCAGGAAACCTTTGCAGGTGTTTTGAGGTAATTAGCTGATTAGGGTGTGACACCATGAATTTACAATATTGAACTTTTTCACAATATTCTAATTTAGTGGCGAGCGATTACTTTTTTAACTGGGTATGCTGAGTGATAAGACTATATATAATCTATACTACTATTTACATATTACCTGTGTAATATTTTATTTTACAAATAAAATATATATTTTATATGTAAATATGTAAGAAAATAAGTTCTACACTGTTTTCTACATGGATAAAAGATATAAGGCTAAATGAAACTATAGTAAACTTGCCTTAATGGATTATTTAGCAGCAACCTGCAGCTTTTTTCAACACTATTTGGGGAAATGACAAACCCATGAAGTTAGGACCTGATAGGGCCTAATTATGTGCTTCCCTTTATTTTCTTCTTTTGTTCACACTCTTCAGGTCTCTGAGGATGAAATTACATTGCTATATCAATGTGGATGATGTGTTTCGGCAGTAGTTTGTCCTAGAGTTACTCACTCTGACACTGAAGGAAAACTCACACATTACATCATACACACACACAATTTTCCCGGACCATCTTTAGATCCCTGATACTGTATTAATGAGTCATCAGCCTCAATTCTCTTGCTTACAGTGGGTGCGACAATCATTAACTCACAACGTTGAGGTTTAGCGTGTATGTTAGCACCGTTGTCCTCCTGAAACGCTTGCACACACCTCCTGCCAGCCATCTCGATTTCACCTCTCGATCATCTTTAGTGACCTCATGCCAGATCAGAATTCAACAGCCCATCAGCTGTTGTGAAGCCAGGTCACAATTTAGCTGCGCAACAGGTGCGGCACTGGCTCTATTCCACAACACAAACAGCATGTGAACAGGTGCTATAGGCGCTCGGTTAATAAATTTAACTGTGCGGACAGGTTCAGACCTCAACAACATCAGCCATGTTCAAAAACACCTCTCCTGGCTTTTATAGTTGTCAGATGAGGAGATTTTATCTCAAACTATGCTACCATTTGACGTCATACAGTACATATCACTACCATCAAAATGTTTTACAGTAATGACTGCCATTTTATACTTTTTGTCATCCAAATGAATGTGGAAATATGCTTTGATATAATATTGGCATGTTAATATTAAGAGTATTATGAATTATTGCGTGTGTGTGTGTGTGTGTTCATATCAATACTATGCATTTTATATATATTTTATATTACATATTTTGTATCTATCAAATATTGCTTACATTTCTTGACTAAATTGTTTTAAATATGTTTATATGTTTGACAGTTGTTTTCGGCATGTTCTAACAGCTCTTATTGTGATTCCTCTATTCGTACATGTTGACTCTATGCCACATGGTTAATGATGACGCCAGGGAGCAAATGTGTCAAAAAGTTAGATGCGAGAACCAAAACCACAGCGAGAGATGGCTCGATTTAGCCTTGTATCAGGTTATTAATCTATCAGAGAGGAGCCCGTTCCCCCTGCGGTGGTGTTTAGTTGCATGTTTGTTACATGAACGGCCTGGTTTTGCATTCTCATAGATGTTTGAAATCTGCAGTGGGATGATACCAAAATACGACTCTACATTTGAATCCACCGTACACACAGCAAGCGTTGTTATTTTTGCTAGTGTTGGTGTTTCTTCTAATGAATGAGATGGTTGCTTGACTTTCTGTTTTGTGGGCCTTGAAATGATGGACATTTGTTCGCGTAATAACAATTATTTCGCTTAGTCTAAATTTTAGCCAATAAGCAAGATCTTTGTGCTGTCGTTTATTTTACCTCGTCTCTTGTGGCTTTACTGGTAAATCACTTGATCCAGCAAACATGTTGTTGTGACTTTATCTTTGAGGTTTAGTCCAACCCCAGATAACCTGTAAAGCTGTTTGCTTGATGTAGTATAAATGTCCAAACCTCTAGCTGCTACTATTATATTTTTCACGGTAGATGTGGATCTTTTTTATACATGTTTCTTGGTTTAATCACTCATTTAGATTTAAACAAACATTCGAGGCAATTTAATAGATTTGACAGTCTTTCTTCCTGTGGTAAGCCGTGGAAACATCTCGCACACTTCTGTTTTAAATTGAATGCAGAAACAGGAAGAGGAAGTGTGTTGTAGTCTGTACTCTCTCCTCTCTGACTGATAAGCTCTCTGCCGGCTGTCAGGAAGAGCTTGTTCGAGGAGAGAATGAAGGAGACTGATCGAGCTGCTCGCCGGGTATTTTATCAACTTATGTGTCTTCTGTCATGGTGTATTTCCTTAAGTTTAGCATGCTGTCTCCAGAACATGCAAATATTGAGGCACAATAACTTTCAGATGTGTTTCTGTTTTGAGAGATTAATGTGTTTTCATTGCACAAGACCCGTCTGTTAGCATCATACTAGCACTCGTATCTTTTTTACTGGGTTTGAACTAGGGCTGTGCGATATTAAAGAAAAATGCAATATGCGATAACTCATTAAATAATGCGATACGATAATGCTTAAAGTGCCACATGCTCAGATGAAACAGTTTTACTCAGCTGTTGCTGAGTCAGTTCTGTGAACTTCTATAACTATCTTGTGTCATATATATATGGTTATTTGTATGTATGTATGTACCAAGAGTTCCTGTAAAAGCACAACAAATTCCTTGTGTTTGCGCACACTTAAGTGGTGAATAAAGCTCATTCTGATTCTGATTCTAATAAGAAATCACCCCTACAACAACTTCTGAAAGTGAACGGTATGTGTTTTACTCGAGCATTACATAAAAATGTCATTTTAACATTAGTGTAGGATAGGAACTGAATAATAAAAAGGAAAAATAAAACACCGCTTAGTATTTACTCTTTGAATTCAAGATGCCCTGATTCTTATTTAAGCTACAAAAGTTATTTTGGTAAGAGCAGTGAGTATTTGTGCACATTTGATGTGCACAGTTGATGTTGCTCTACTGAATCTAAATCTGTCATTCAACCAACCAAACGAGCTATCGTTGTGTAACAGTGCAACATTATGTCCCAAGAATGAGTATTAGTCATTTTGCCAAATTTTCATCCTTGATATTTGACTATATGTCTTCATCTTTGACTTGATTTCTTGTTTTCTTCTAGTGCTCCAACTCAAACTTCAGCAGAGACGGACTCGAGAAGAACTGGTTAACCAAGGGATCATGCCACGTAAGAAGAACTCACTCTCTCTTACTAGTACTAGTTAATGATCTGTTGTTACTATGCAGTTCTATTAGTGTTCTGCTTTAGATTCGAGGATCTCAGACGTTCTGTAGTACATCCCAAATGTTCCTTTAGGCTGATTTTGAAGATATTTTTCTTCCCTTGAACAAGATTCGTCCCACACCTGATTCACGGTTTGCATCTTTATGGCAATCTGGGTAGAATGTCTTGTGGTTAAACTTACTAGGTATAGCTAGTCTCTCTCATCCTGTCTAAGCTGCTGATTTGGTTTGGTAAGCATAAGATAGAGTCAAATTCACTTCCTTTGCATTGTGGTTTTTCTCTGAGCGTGAAAGGTTGGCCCATTCATCTCAAAACTACAACATTTCGAGCTTAACTGTCAGGTCATCACTATTCTGATGGTGTCTACGTGTTTGATTTTAACAGAATGGTTTCCATCTCGTGTTGGCTGGTGATGTATGGTTTGCTTTAAGTTACTTCAAATTAAAAGATAGTTTGCCTAATTTGAATGCTTAATGTCGAGTAAAACACGTACCCAGAGGTCTCACCCAAACATGGACCCCAGTGTAAGTTGAACAAGCTCTTTTTGAAGTCAAAACCTTGAAGTAGCTTAGCCCAAATAACTCAACAGATTTCTTCCTGTTTTCATTTAATACATATGTTCTCCTTCACCAAGTGTCTTGTAGAAGAATTACCTAATTATATTTAATAACTCAAGGTACATCTCAAGTTTTAGGTTACTACTGGTCATAGCTAAGATGATGTGCGAGCAGAATATTTAATTCAATCCATTGAATGTGGCGTTTTGGTGTTTTGTTGATGTTGTTTGGGTCTAGGTTAATTTGAAGCCATTTTTGTATTAGTGCAAACGGGCAGCAAGGTTCAGGACGGTTCTGTTACACTTGCAAGAGTTTTGCCGTGGTTGTCAAGTTTAGCTAGGCGAGAAGTTTGAGTCACGTCATTCTAGATTGTAAGTGTCTCTAATGCATTTATGCTAAGCATATTGTTCACACATAACTGAGACTTTAACAGTACACTTGCCTCACACATGATGCATGGTTTAACACAATGCAACACTTTAGACACTTAAAGGTTTAAACTTAAAAGTTCATGATTAATTTAGAAGCCTTTGAGAAGATTTTAGATGCCGTTTCATGCACCGTTTATGGGTTATTCCGAAGTACTCCAATAATAGTTACACAGCAATGAAAGTTTTTCGTATTATAGGTCACTATTAATTTGTCATTTATGCGAATACCTGGAAACAAAATAAAAATAAAAAGAGTAGCAGCATGTTCCATTCCATGTTTTTAAGAGAACGAAATTGGAGAAGTTATTGTAAAGTTTATGTAAATAATTTTATTTTTTAATCAGTGGGATTAACAGCAGTTATTAACCCCGTATGAAACAGGACAAGCAGAGGCAGCACTGGCAAATAGAATCTGGTCCTGTTTCCAAGTTACCAACACAGCTAGTCATGTACGGCAGAAACATATAACCAGTAAGTTGCAATCGTGTGCCATCCTCCGATCTCAGGCTTTACTCCTACACAAAACATTAGATTTAACCTTTTGAGGATATCTGGTGGAAATGATCAGGTTGATGTGATGCTTGAAGCTATAGAGCATAAAACCGACCTTTGCTCTGACCATTCTTCTGCATCTGAATATAAGTTTGCATTTGAAGTATTTAGAGACTTAAAGGTCTTTCATTTCATTCTCTCAAATATGCAGATACCCTGTAACCATCACTTTTTGTCGCTTTTTGTTAGACTAGCTAATCAAAGATCTAATTGTTTGCAAAACTTTGCATTTCTTTTTTCCCATTTTAATTTACAGTAGTGAAGTTTAATCATATCTGTTTCCAATGCTTTATGTGCCAGTTTCATCTACAAAAATTGTTATATGATTATAGATATACTTGCATCCCTTTTTAAAGCATGCACACGGCACCAACTAATACATTTGATATACATTTATGTTTGATTTTGTATTAAACATTGATTGTGTGACTGGCCCTTTAAGGAGGCGTGCCAATAATGGAAGCACTGAATTCTTGCTTAAGATCTCTTCTTAGAATCATCTTAAAAAGAAAAAGAAATGAAAGCCGGAAAAGCAGAAGCAGAGAGTTCGAATGAGGTGATGGTTCCCCTAAGTAGTTTTATGTAATGCTTCATACTGGACCCATAAGATCTTCCAGCATTTGTGATCCAATTTGAACCCAGTGTCTCGCTTGGCACACTGACTGGATTGTCAACACTGTGCAACCATCAGCGATGATGCCATAGAAATGACTGTTTGCATAGAAGAAATTTCATAGAGATTTCCTTAATTGTCCTATATCTTTTACAAATTTAGTTTTTAGCTTTCTATACTACCCGTCTGTCATGTTGATTCATAAAAGATTGTCCTGAAGATTTAAGGATGTGGTTACAGGGACATTCCGCTCAAATTCAGATTTTTGTCTTATTGATTGATTGATTTATTTATTCATTTATTTAAATGTATTTATTTTATATACTTTCTTTCTTTTATTTTGCATTTCTTTTATTTTCATTCATTTTTTTGTTTTACTTTTTTATTTTCTTTAAATTTTTTTTGTTTATTTAGATTTTTTTATTATTAATTTATTTATTTTTAAATATAATGCATAAAATGGCACTACTACTTAACCAATATCACTTACATAGGTGTCCTGAGAAATTAATTTCTGGGACAAATGAATCATAGCATGTGTGCGTTAACCAATCAGTAGGTTTGGGAAACTTGTGTGAAAACAGTCATTATTCTTACAATTCTATTTGATGACTAAATGCATAAATGTAAATGTGAATGACTCTAGTGGTGCAGAAAATGCTCAATGCAGCATTAAGTTTCAAGAATTTAAATGTAAATGTTTCAATTGATTTAGATCCAATTTGTATACATTTGCATGCTAAAACATGGGTTTAAGATGGAGATATTTAGTGCACTCTAACTCATAGTGAGTGCATGGCTAGCCATGCTCTTCATTTGGGTGGGTTGCACACACACACACACACACACACACACACTCAGTTGAGCCAGTGAGCAGGTGATAAGCAGTGTATTTAAATATATGCCATGTTTCCCATTATATATTTTAGTAAAAGGTCAGACGTCTGCTTAAAGCCATTTGCTTTCCAAATCCTTTTGATTATATGAAGCAAACTAGATACTCTGAAGAGAGAATATTGAATGTCGTTTGGTTAGAAAGGGTCTGTCCAGGATAGAAATAAACAGCAATGACAGCAGATGGCAACCTAGGGGATCTTTACAGCGCTCACCCAGTAACTGTCTGGATCTAAATATGGATCCCAACGGGAAGGAAGAGCCACCAGCAAATGTGCAAATGCTTATCTGCTCTTTTAGAATATTCCTGAGCCCCACTTTCACTGTCTTCTCCCTTTCACTTCCTGTGTATGCTGGTTTACACTTCCTGTCAACTTGAATGCACTCTTTCACTCTTACAGTATCTGCCTTGTCTGATCGCCCTTGACTGAGCTGACATCTTCTACTCTCAAATGAATGCTTCCCCCATTAAAACCCAGTCATTACAGCCTTCAGAATAAGTACAGTTTGAGCTTTGGAGCAGCAGAACTCAGAACCACTAGGTTAGATTGTAAATTTAGTTTTTTTTTTTTTTTCTGAATTGAATTTAACATACATATATTTATAGGAGTAGGTTTCATAGAGTTGGCAAATAAATTTTTCATAAGTTTGTAGGTACGGACATCTGTCGTGGCCGTTCTTGGCCGTTTTTATGAGGCTTTTTTAATAGTGTTCATATCGATATCGGAATTATATCGTATCGATTTTTTAATTTTATAAAATAATGTTTTCAATCTGTAACAACTGAAAGTGATCTTTCGTAGGGATGTAACGATTAACCGCGAGCCGGGTGAAAATCCATTCAAATCGGTTGAGATGCTAAACAAATCGTGATTCATTTAGGGGTAGGAGTTTATATGAATGCATGTCTGAGGGGAACTTACTGTCTTTAGAAAAGTTTAGATGGTATTTTTTCTTTTCATCTTGCTTCTGTATAATGCATATTAAAGTTCATAAGTGCAGCGCTGCTTTGTTTACGGGCGGAAACCACCTGCTGGCAGAGAGTGAATCTGCGTCTCATTCAGCTCGTCTGCTGTTTCTGTTTCATGCAGATATTTTTATTTATAGTTTCACAAAACTGAAGTCAAACCATTCTATTTTTGCTTCTTTGTTTGGATCAGGATTAAAATGCAGTGGTTGCCTCTAATTTTAAAAGGAAAGAGCATTTACATTATATTTAAATTTAGTCATTTAGCAGATGCTTTTATCCAAAGCGATACATTGATACTTACAAATGAGGACAATAGAAGCAATCAAAACCAACCAAAGAGCAGTAATATGCAAGTGCTATATTAGTATATTATTATAGTATTATATTTCAATGATATATGTGTGTAATAAATGTATTAAATATAAAATATAATATATTAAATATAATATGTGTATCCACCTTATTTTTCAAAGCGCAAGTAAGCTGTTTTCTGTGAATGTGCGAGACTTCCGGTTCATTAGCCGCTGTAGGGAAATAATGAGAAAAATAACAATGTGCAGAGTAAACGGTAAAACTGTTTGCACTACCAACCAGCGTGTTCATAAATAAGATAATAAATTAAAATTATATGGTAATATACACCAGTTTGCAATATCAAGCAGCAAAACAAGTTTAGCTGGAAAATAGCTTTAACATATATATATATATACACACACACACACAACGATATTTGATTGAAATTTGCTATATTTCTGTATTTATTTTTTATTTATTTTATATTTAACTTTTCATTTATTATAATGTAGCACAATATAATTGAATTAATGAGTTATTTAGAGAGGGGATAATTTTACAGACTGTTGAGAAAACCACCCAGATTTTTGCATGGCCAAGCACCGTACACAAATTTTCATAAATCTCTAGTTGTCTCTATCACCAGCGGGATTTGCTTTCAGTCTCTGGAGACGCAGTGTGCTGACAACTGTGAAGCTGTGTTTCAAGGTGTATTAAATATGGGGCAGAAACACACACTCAAGACTGTGAACCTGCTGGATTAAACTGTCTCTCGGATGTGCCTGTTGCGATATTATTTTTAGATTTTGAGTTTACCAGTGCGTATGTGTGCCTGGGGTAAAGAGATGCAGTTTAATATGTTGTTCCTGTATCAAGGTCTTTTAACAAGCATCTTTTTTTCTCTCGGAATCTTTCTTTTTTTTTATACAAAAATACAATTTTCACCCGATCCAAAAAAAAAGCTGAAAGGTATTTGCACCACACTGCAACAAAGATGTTTCCTGTAATCTGCATGACGCAGATAACGAGTTTGCTATTTATGATTTTTCTCATTTACCAAAAAATATTTTCCGTTCTCACAGCTCTTTTTTTAAACAGAGAAACTTTATACATTTATATATCAACTTTGGATTTAATCGTCTTATCTCTTCATATCTTTTTCCTTCCAGCACTGAAAAGTTCTGCATCCTTTCATGAGCAGAGACGAAGTTTAGAACGAGCTCGGGTTAGTCCTTCACTACGGATTGTTTTTTTTTTTATCATCTCTTCCTAACGAAGCCAAAATAAACTCCCTTTATTTCTTATACTTTCCTCTTGTATCTCAGACCGAGGACTACCTGAAGAGAAAGATCCGCAGTCGTCCAGAGAGATCAGAACTGGTCAGGATGCACATTCTTGAAGGTGAGTATTTTAATAACGCCCCCTGCAGTTCAAACACTGACACACACCTCAGAGAGAGACTATGATTGAAGACTGGCTGCATCTGAAATCGCACACTCTCTGAGTAGGCACTTCTTTGGAATAAGCAATTACTTAGAGACTGTTAAAACGTATGTTCTATATAGTATGAATGCGTGTAGTATGACTGTAATCTGGATGCACTACATTCGTCCATATGTGACCTACCAGTGTCAGTTCACTGCCATTCGTGAATCCTAGCAGTAAAGTGTCCATTGTATGCATATTTTCAAAATCACACTGGAAATAGTAGGTAATCTGGTTTTTTTTTCGCCTACTGTTTTATAAATACTGTGAATTCGGACATACTACTTGCATATTGTTTTTCACCTACTATATAGTAGAGAAGTATGTGATTATGGAACGCAGCCTGTGCTTTAAATAAATTCATTTAAATGTTTATTTTAAAAAGAAGTACAATATAAACTGAGGTACATGTAGTGAACAAAGTGATCCGGCTCATGATGCCTGTGTTTTTTGTTAACTGTATGTATTTCCGCTTTACAGAGACGTCAGCAGAGCCGTCTCTTCAGGCCAAGCAGCTTCTGCTGAAACGAGCTCGACTAGCCGACGATCTGAATGACAAAATCTCTCAGCGTCCCGGTCCGATGGAGCTCATTCACAAAAACATCCTGCCAGTGCACAGCAGCCTCAAACAAGCCATCATAGGTACTAAATTAAAGCAAGAAGCACGGTATAGTATACACACTACAGTAAAATGTTCTACACAGTTTGCTGTTTAACAGGAGTAGTAGTTCCCCCTTGTGTCGGTACAGTTTAATTAATAATTTTTTATTATTAACTTACTTTAATTTGAACTACTGTCTATATATTGTATGTCAAATTTTTTATAACAACTATCTTAATTAATTATATAATATAATTTATTGTAAATATTTTAATGTATTATAAAGAAACTCATTATCAATTTCATTGATTAGTTGTTGCAGTCTTAAATATAGTAGCATTATATCAGTCACAAAAATTGAGCATTAAGAAAATATATCTGCCCACCAGTCAGCTTTGAGTATAAGTTTAACAAAACTTTAAGATAATTTATTTAAGTCATAACTTATTGAACTTTCACACTCCATTTTATACTCAACATACACAACCCATCTGAATTTTTATCTGTATATATATATATATATATATACATTTCTCCTCAATCGTCCTATTTTTCTCTTTATCAACGTTTGTTTTAAAGGGTTCATATGATGCGATTTCAAGTTTTCCTTTCTCTTTGGAGTGTTACGAGCTGTTCGTGAATAGATAAGATCCCTAAAGTTGCAAAGACTAAAGTCTCAAATCCAAAGAGATATTCTTTATAAAAGTTAAGACTCGTCCACGCCCCCCTAAAACACCTCGTTTAAACACGCCCCCACATATCTACGTCACTGTGTGGGAAGATTTGCATAACACTGCCCAAATGTATACGCAAAGAAAGAAGGCTTGTAACTTTGATTCTCGCTGTAGTATTGTTGTTGCCGCCGCCTCCATGTTGTGGAGACGCTGTGTGTTTCGTTGTGAAAGCGAAACTACTTTGTTTGGTCTTCCAAAAGAGGACACAACTAGAAATCAGTGGTTAAGTTGTATTTACAACACTGTTCCAGAACAGTTTAACCCAAATATTCAGATGTGTGCAACGCATTTTATGGAGGACTGTTTCCTGATCCTGAGAGAGTAGACTACAATGCCAGTATTCTGACAAATAATGCTGACTCACAGCCTGTAAGTACGTTTTTTATATTTAAAGGATTTGCCACTGACGATTCAAACGTGAGTTTTGGGCAGTGTAGAGCTCTGGATCATTCCCTATTTCTCCTCAATCTACATCCATAAGCAGGCACTCATTCCAGCGCATCATTAGCGGTGTGTGTGCATTCATCTTCATATTTATATGCTGCCACATTCCTGCAGCAGTGCAGTGGGTGATCATTGAATGCAGAGTTATGGTAATGAGATTGGTGTGCGTCAAACATGAAGTTAAATTAATTAGAGGGGAATTTACATTCGCGTTCATACAGAATACGCCACTCTGTGGTGGCATGAGTTGATTAACCGTGAAGTTAATGCAGCGTCACACAATGCAGCACAGTGAAGGAATGCTGAAAGCACAGAACGACTTAAATTGTTTTAATCCCCAAATAACCTAATTAGAGAGTTAATGATTATCGGCATAATGCCACTCTCTCAGAACTCACTCAAATTAAATATAAATAGCATGCACTGGAGTTTAAAGGTTTTATTATTCACTCTGGGACAATATTAGTGTAGCATAAGTGAAATAGAGAAGCAGTGCACTAAAGATCAGAGGGTTCTTTCATGTTGTTGTTTTTTTCTTATTTAAGATGACTGACTATTACTATTGCCACCACATTTTTTTATTCATTCGTTCATTCATTTTATTCATTCATTATTTAATTTTTTTATTTTAATTATTTAAGTCCCATATGTTTGAGCTGTGGGCAAAAATTGTATTTTAATTCATGCAGTTTGTTAAAGAGAGGTGGACTATTACTTGACTAGGCAATCACCTGGCAGAAAATAACGCAAAATACAATGCTGAAAATAAACCCCTTTTTAAAATGCAAAAATAAAAATAAACTGAAAATGAACAAAACTTGAGCCTGTAACCAACCACATATTAACATGCTAAAAACCACTCAGAATACCTTAGCAATTGCGTAGCAACACCTTGACATTGTGGCAGCGAGGTTTGCATAGGTAAACTTTACTTGTGCTTACTTGAGAAAATGAAAATCTTGAATGTTGTATTTTAACCATCCTTTTCTTTTTCTTTTCTTTTTTTACACTTTCTCTCCCTCAGAGACGGAGTTTCCAAAAGTAGAAACGGAGAACTCTTCATTTGACGAGGAAAGCAGTGACGCGTTCTCACCAGAGCAGACACTCCACCAGGACTCTCCCCTCGGCCAAGGACACTTACCTTCCCCACCTGAGATACTGGCCAATGAAACGACACCAAAACAGGTGCCATGTGTCAATTTGCGTACTTAAAAAAAAAAAATTGTAAAAATTTTTTATATTTTTAGACCTCAAAGTCATAGAATTTTTTTTTAGTTAATGCAAGATGTTCAATTCAGATTAACTTGCCAGTTAAAGATAAGGCTTAAAATGTATTTCAAGGCAATTAATTTTAGCTACATTTTAATGTTAACATAATAACAGTCAGTATTGTTATTCTTAACTAAAACTATTAGAGAGGTTTTCATGATTTGAAATAAAGCATATTAAATTAGATAAAAAAATCTATAATAAAAGTTTTTCATCTAATATGTATTAGTTTATTTTTAACTAACTTATTTCAAATAGTTGCCAGTGCAACTTTTCTCATTTTCATTTAAAGCTGCAGTCCGTAACTTTTTTTGGTTAAAAATGATCCGAAATCAATATTTGAGTAAGTACATAACCAGCCAGTGTTCAAAACTATCGCCTTACTTTAGCCCGATTCACAACGGTTATCTTATAATAATGTTTTCTAATTTGAGTGGTACGGGTAGGTTTTCGAGGGAAATTCGAGCATGGCACTTGCGTTATCAGCCAGAATAATGAAATGTATCGTTTTGATGGCGGATTGTAATCCATAAAGGATTATGTGTTTATGAAACACATTTGAATGAAATTAAATTATATTCCAGTTATAAATGTGCTTCTGATTTCAGATAGCCTGGGATTACAAAGATTTGTATTTTAAAGAAAACCAATTCGAAGGGAGCATAATTTGCTTTTTGGGTTAAAAGAATTTCTTAATATGAAATACGAAGAGTATGACAATTAGATTAGACTGTGCAGAAATTGAAATCTACATGCTAATACACACTGTACTCATTGTCACCAATGCTGATGTTGTTAACATTAATCATTTGAGAATAAAGTATAACAGTAATAATTAGGGATGCACCGATACCACTTTTTCCAGTACTCGTCCGATACGATACTTTTATTTTTGGTACTTGCCGATACCGAGTGCCGATACCAATATTTTTATTGCATTTGTAAATTTTTAAAATATTGGGTACAGAAACCAAAAGAGTATGTATAATGTTAGTTGGTTAACTTCATTTATAAAATAGATACAGTCAAACCAAAATTTACAGTTTATTTGCTATAGTTTAGAAAATTGTAATAAAATATGACAAGAACTCAGAGTTAAACTGTGTCAGAACAAATTCAGCTTGATAATGTTAGATAACTTTGATAGAAAGGTTACAATCAACCAAAAAATATTCAGACAGCTGTTAGTATGACAGTATTTACACAACTATGAATACTTAGTCGGGCAACACTTAGCCTTAATGACAGCCTGTAGTCTCCTGGGCATGCTGTCACCCAGCTTCATGAAAACCTCAACTTCAGTTTTTTTTCCCAAAATCGGTCTGAATAATTTTTGGTCCCAAATTTTTTTATCAGTTTTACTAGTCCACCGTATGAAGAATGTTTGGGTATAATTTATCACAGTTTACTTTATTTTGCTGTCCTCACTTACATAAATGAACTATAGTGTCCTGCACCCACTAGTAAAAAAATATCAAAAATTATATCTGGTCTCTGAATCATTTTTGGTTTGACTGTATATCCTTCGGTTATTTTCACACTTAATTATGGCCATTAAAATGTATTTTACAAGTTTTTGTTACTTTCACTGTTAATTTTTTTGATCTATGGTACATCATCTTTAATTTAACAGCATTAGAGCTGCTCCATTGCAGCGGCTTAATACTGTAATCACGCGCTTTGCTGTAATAATGCAGGGAACCACTCGTTATAAATCTCCTAACTGTGGTACTCCTAACTCTCGCTCTCTCTTTGCATTGTTTTACTTACTTGTTTATGACATATTCGACCGAACTACAAACTTTCCAGTGATGTCTGTGAGAAAGGTATATTCACTCGACAAACTCGTGCATTTGCGCCGCCGTGCGCTCAATCCACTCAGCGTGATTTGCTTATCAGCTCGCACACATCAGCTATACAGGCGTTAATACTGAATGTTTAACATTATATTCATTGCATACATATACTTCGTATACATCCTTAATCTCTAATAACTCCATTCTGCTGTCTGTTGTTCTGTTGTCAGTGTTTCTTTGTCTGAATATGGCACTTACCACATGCTGTGTGGTATCGGCGTTTGGTATCGGGGCATTTTAACGAGTACGAGTACGAGTACAGGAGCTCAGTATCGGGCCCGATACCAGTATCGGTATCGGTGCATCCCTAATAATAATAATTTGAACGGTTTGATGTGATATGAGCTAACCGATCTTTAGATTTAATCACAATTCGTAGCGAGATTTATGGTAATGCTTTTTTCCTCAGTTGGTCAGAACAAACGTGGCAGACTTGTTACTTACTTGCTCAGATGGCAATATATGGTGAAAATTCTTATTTGGGTCATATTCCAAGACGTAGGCTAGAATCTGTGATTGCGAAGTACAGTGAATATCCACACCGGTGCGGCCGGTGACTGACTGCCGCACATACTCTTCAGAACATTAGATTCATCCGCCCACTCACATCCCACACAAGAAGATAATTCCGCAAGTAACTGCAATTCCAGGTTTTCAAACAGAGATGGCAACAAAGAGGCAAAACTTACGGACTGCAGCTTTAAGTACTAAAATTGCTAAAACTGAAATAAAAATAAAGCTAAATAGAAATATCGAAAATCAAGAGCGCATAACAAAATTACTAAACCTTAAACTAAAATACAATTTTCAAAATGAAAACTGAAAATATTAAAATAAAATAAAATATAATTTAAATATATGAATTACATAGAATGATCATCATCCCTGCACCCTGCATTTTTTTCTTGTTAAATATACATCATGTAAGGTAATATAAAATTAAACTAACTAATCCAGTTATTATGAACGACTAAGGTGATGAATTTAGCTAAACCATTAGAAGTATTTTTTGTTATTTGAAAATAAAGCTTATTAAAAATTAGATTAAGAATTTATAAAATATTTTTCATATAATATTTATATTTTATTTTTAACTAACTCATTTCAGTTGATAGTGCATTTCTAATTGCCAATGATTTTCTGATTTTCATTTAAGTACTAAAATTACTAAAAACTGAAATAAAAAGTTAAATAGAAGTCTCAAAAAAATCTAAAGTACATAACAAAATGACTAAACTGAAAATATAAAAATAAAAGCTAATTCAAAATAATAACATTAATAAAATACTTCAAACAGTATCAGTGTTATGTCAAATGTATGTTTTTTCCCATCACCAATAACATATATACTTTTAACACACAGAATGTGAATTGAGTGTCTCAAACAGGTGGTCTCTACTTTTAACTAAACCTGTACAAATCTTGGCAGTTTCCGTAAATCCCCTCTAAGGTTAATAAAGAAATAATCTTCATCAGAATATCACACACTTTGAAGTCTTCGTGTAGCTCCTCGTGCTCAGTCAGCTCTCAAGAGCCCTGAATTATTTGCAGATGTTCATTCAGCTCATTCCACATCCACACAGACAAGTTCACATGCACTTATGCTAACAAGCATCACACTTGATCATCTGCATACATTAATGGTTTGGTCCTGTAGTCGCGTTTACACACACATTCCTGTGCTCTCTGAATGCAGTCACGCAAACATGATGGAGTTCCTCAAGTTCATGTGCTTCTCCGGATTTTCTTAGGTCCCACCTCCTCCTCCTCCTCCACCGCTGCCAAACATAGCTGGTCCTGCCCCTCAGCAGAAACTAGCCAATGGAACAACAGGCCACAAGCAAGCTCCTGCACTACAAAAGGTGAGAGTTCCTCATTAAACCCAGGACAGCTGGAATTGCAATTTTTTGCACACATGAAATAATGCCACAAGATAAATCCTCTTGTCTTTCTGTCTCCTTTAGGGTGGTAAAGTGGGTAGTGAGCGAGCTATTCAGCGCTCTAAGAAGGTGAGAGATAACAAACCCAAAGTGAAGAAGCTGAAGTATCACCAGTATATTCCTCCGGACCAGAAAGCCGAGCGTGAGCCTCCACCTCTGCTCGACTCCTCCTATGCCAAACTCCTCTATCAACAGCAGCTCTTCCTCCAGCTGCAGATCATCAACCAACAGCAGCAAAACTACAACTACCACACCATCCTGCCTGCTCCACCCAAGTAAGACATGCCAGATAGCAACTGCATTGTTTTTACACACACACACACACACACACATATATATATATATATATATATATATATATGTGTGTGTGTATAATTTAAAAAAAAAATTAATATATATATATATATATATATATATAATTTTTTTATTTATTTCTTTTAAACAAATAAAAAAAAAATCGTGTTTTTGAAAGAAGATCTTTTATGGTCACCACAGCTGCATTTATTTGACCAAAAATACATTTATTTAAAATGACTATTTTCTATTTTAATATGTCACATGATCCTTCAGAAATCATTCTAATATGTTGATTTGATGCTCAAGAAGCATTTCTTATTATTGTCAATGTTGAAAACAGTTGTTCTACTTATTATATGTGGAAACCATGATACATGTTTTCAGGATTCTTTGATGAACAGAAAATGATCATTTAAAATATACATTTAAAAAATCTTTTATAGAATTGTATGTACAAAATCTTATCTTAATTTATTTTATTTTTTTTACACTTTACTTAGGCCTCCTGCTGATCAGCAGCCTGCCTCAGCCAATGGCCTGTCACCATCCAAAAATGGCACGCTCCCTCAATCAACATCCACTAATCTGACTGGCCAGAATCAGCAGATCACTGCAATTAAAATAGGACCTCTGCCTCCCAACCTGGATGAGCTAAAGGTTGAATCCCCTGCTATGATGCTAATTCTGAATTTCAGTACGGATCACTGACTGAGAGTCAGACGAGCTCCTCTCACATCCTGTCATTCTCTTCATTTCCTGCAGGTGGCAGAGCTGAAGCAGGAGTTAAAAGTGCGAGGCTTAACCGTCTCAGGCGCCAAAAATGACCTAATTGAACGGCTGAAGAATTTTCACGGGCAGAATGGTGGCACCAATGCACCAGCATCTACTAAAACCAACACATCATCAACCCCTGTAGTGGGAGGAGTCTCTTCCGCCACCCAGTCAGCAGACAGGAGCGTGGTGGTTGCTTCCTTCCCATTTGTAGCGACTGCAGAAAGGGGTGGAGCTCAGACGACAGCGTCTCAGATAATGCAGTTTGGCAGCACTAGCTCCTCCCCTCCAGTTTCCCCCGCCCACTCAGAGCGCTCATGGACTGGAATGAGCCCAGATGAAACAAGCTATAATGGGGATGCTTTTGGGGAAATGGTAAATGGCCTTCTGTGCTTTCTTACTGCTAGTCTTCACACTAATAAAAATAGGTAACTGAAGGATAAGCAATTGTGAACCGTTATCAAGTGTGTAAAAAGCAACATTTACAGATAAGCTTACCCCGTGTCTGCTGTGGAAGCGACCTGTGAAGCACTGCACCACAGCAGCTAGAGGCTCTCAAACACCTCTGAGTGTTTACTCACCAAAAACCATTCAGATGTGAGCTTTAGGCTACTTTCTACTTTATTTTTAATGGCATTTTGTTAGTCTAACAATTGAAAACATAATAATTGATTTTATTAGTAATAATATAAATAATTAATTTCATAATAATAAATGTGCCAGACGTCAGCTACAGTAAAATGAAAATAAAATCCTTCTTTAGTTTTGATGAAAATCTGTTGGTCTAATAATTGATCAAATATTTTAAAATATAGAAAATCTGTTGGTTGTATAGTTGATAATAAAATAGAAAAATATTTAATTCATTATTAATGAAACCAGTTATATCAAAATAATAGTTAGGTTACATTTCAGCAACAGTAAAATTAAAATTAAATCTTTAATACTTTATTTTTTATTGAAAATCCTTTATACTTTATGTTTAGTAAAAATCTAGTTGTTATATAATTGATAATAACATAATAATTGATATTATTCGTTATAATTTAAATACATTTATAAAAAAAAAAAATAGTTAATCTGGACTTCAGCAACAGTAAAATGAAAAGAAAATATTACTTTGTTTTTAATTAAAATCAGTTATAATAATTTTTTACATATTTTATTGATAAAAATTAAAGCAGTTTACTTCAAAATAATAATTAGGGTAGACTTTAGCAACAGCAAAATAAAAGTAAAATTCACTTTATTTGTAATGAAAATCTAATAATTGATAACAATTTATTTTATTAATAATATTGCATCTATCATCTTAACTGCTTATTGCCAAAGTATGGAATTATTACATTTATACACATATATACTGTAACTGTTTTCGCAAAGAGTTTCAAGTACTCTGAATAGCTCTTAATATTTATGTATTTGCCATTCCTGTCCCTTCCAGGTGACCTCTCCTCTTACACAGCTCTCCTTGCAACCTTCTCCTCCTATCCCCTCCACGATCTGCATTAAAGAGGAGCCCGGCAGCCGGACGTTTCAGTCCTCCTGCTGTTTGGTGTCCCAGTCTGCAGCGCCCCCTATAGACAAGGACCAGATGCTGCAGGAGAAGGACCGGCGCATTCAGGAGCTCACACGCATGCTGCTGCAGAAGCAACAGCTGGTCGAATCTCTGCGCTCGCAGCTGGAGGGCAAACAGGTGAGCCTGCCGGTCCGACTGAAAGATGAACTTCCTGGTTTCACTATGGAGGCGGTCAGGGCGACCATAAAGGAAGAGGTCATAGAGGTGATTGAAGACAGCGAGATGGTGACAGAGTATTTCCCGCAGACGCAGTTGCAGCAGCAAAGGATGGTGGCTGTAATAGAGCTGGAGCAGGAAAGGCAACAGCAGCTCATAATGCAACAGAATCAGCGCAACCTACAGCGACAAGCACATCAGAGGAAGAGGAAGACACAAAAACAACAGCACAACCAACAAAAACAAGTCAGTACGAAATTTCCACGGCATGCAATTTCCTTTTTGAAATGAATCATATGATTAATTGTCATCTAATTAGAGTAATTAAAAGAACAGTTCCAAAACTACACAGTGATTCCTGCTTTAAGTCGTGATCCCTTTACGAAGGACCCAGCTTCTCAAAGTATGAACTAGGGTAACTACCGCTAAAACTAAAACGAAACATTTAAATTAAATTAAAGCTGCACTTTTGGTGCTCTAGAGGTTAATAAACAGAACTGCATGCGTCTTGCGGAAGAACATTGTTGCCGGAGCTACATCTCTCTGTTTATGTCTATGGTGAATCACGCAGGTACTGGGCTACTCCGCAGCGGTACCTACCCAAACCAGTCTAAATAGTCCGAATATAAACACTTATTATAGGTGTACCGTAGTGTTTCAGGGCAAGCCAAAAACACGGTTTGGAAAATGGATTCATGGTGTACTCGCTTATTATATAAATTTTGAACACAAAAAAGTTACGGACTGCAGCTTTAAATGAAAGAAAAAACTTAGATTAAATTTTACACAAAAATAAATCAAAACTAAACAAAGAATAATAAGAATAAAAAATGAATAAGTCATAAAAAAAGAAAAGCTAATAAAATGACAAAAGCATGTAACAAAATTACAGAATTTTTAAATGAAAAGATTGTAGAGATACTATAAAAATTAAGTAAAAAATTAAGACACCAGTGTTCCCAAGCTTGTGGTTTTTATACTGTTGTTTTTTTAGGAGGTTTGACCTCCCAGAACTCCCTGGTTTTTGAGCGATTTTGGTGCAATTTGTAATTTTCTCCAGAAAGATTGGACTAGTTTTGGGTACCAGTTGAGCTGGTTTTGTTATGCAGACCTGGCAACCCTGGTTGACACTGTATTTTCACAGTACTTTTAGAAGGAAGATGATTTTTTACACTATTTTCCCTGAACTTTTCCCCTGACACCAAGCACTATATTGCAGCCTCCTGGGGTTATGTTTGTGGCACAGCAGTAGTCAGACATTGAACTTTTATTGTAATAGAAAATCATGGATCATTTTTTGCTAACCTTTCTTCTTTTCCATTTTTCCAGCAGTTGCCTCAAGCACTTACCAACCAGCAGTCAAGTCCTGTTTCTTCATTCCCAGTGGATGTACTGAACCCAAACTCCACCCCCACCATAGTGACCGACAGCAATGGCAACCAGTTCCTGCTAACACTGTCGAATCAAAAATGCCAGGGGTTGTTTTTTTAGGAGGTTTGACCTCCCAGAACTCCCTGGTTTTTGAGCGATTTTGGTGCAATTTGTAATTTTCTCCAGAAAGATTGGACTAGTTTTGGGTACCAGTTGAGCTGGTTTTGTTATGCAGACATGGCAACCCTGGTTGACACTGTATTTTCACAGTACTTTTAGAAGGAAGATGATTTTTTACACTATTTTCCCTGAACTTTTCCCCTGACACCAAGCACTATATTGCAGCCTCCTGGGGTTATGTTTGTGGCACAGCAGTAGTCAGACATTGAACTTTTATTGTAATAGAAAATCATGGATCATTTTTTGCTAACCTTTCTTCTTTTCCATTTTTCCAGCAGTTGCCTCAAGCACTTACCAACCAGCAGTCAAGTCCTGTTTCTTCATTCCCAGTGGATGTACTGAACCCAAACTCCACCCCCACCATAGTGACCGACAGCAATGGCAACCAGTTCCTGCTAACACTGTCGAATCAAAACACAGAGGCACCTGCCAGAAGCCGCCGCGCCCAGAGCAAAGTAGCCAAACAGATTAAACTTGTGCCTTAGTGCTTAGAGTTGCCAAAATCTATACAATTATTATGTAATCATTGATGTTTATGTCATTTTCAGAGACTGCAGTCTGCACCCACCATGTTACACAACCAATCAGTGACTGAAGTGCTTAATGGTAACAACCAATCTGAACAGCCCATACAAACTGTCATTTTGAAACAGCCAATCAAAAAGGTTAGTACAAATCCACTTTTTTACACATTTTGATGTTTTGAATGAAATACTGCTGCATACTGCACATTATAGACTGTTTTTTAAATAGTGTGTAAAAACAGAATACATTTTTTATGATTTGGGGTAAAAATGTCACATTTTGTCAGTCTGATCAAATAATGAAAGGAGAAAAAGATAAGTCACAGCTGATATTACTTCTAATTCAATCGCCACATTCATTCTTTAAGCTCTTAATGTTAATTGAGACTCCATGATAGCTAATAGGAAAGGACTTTTGGAGAAAACGGCCATCTTTCCTCCATATAAATTAATGATATGTATAAAGCAACATCACTTATTCCTGACAAGTCATTGAACACAATTATGAGGCTGCTAAACCCACTTATTAAAATGTTAATGACTAATCACTGTCACTGGTGTTCAAAGGGCTGCAGGCATGAGCTATTAGCCCATTAACATTGGGACTAATTGAGATGCATGTTTTTACTTTGACAGGCACTAAAGCCAGACCTAAATGTGACGACCAATTACAAATCATCAAGCTGTACATCCATCTCATCAACAACCAATATCCAACCATTCTTCTCTCCAGTGGAATCCATGAATGACACCGAGCCCATCCCCTCATCTCCCAACAACAACAACGTAAGTGTTTTGTTTGTGTACATACTAAAAATCTATTCCAAAACCTGGTGTGCTAGACTTTGTTTACATTATTGTGCCTTGTAATGTAAATCGTTGTAAACTAATTCTAATGTAGCATTGCATGTACAGTTGCAGAAAAATGTATGAGAACCCTTAATATTCCCTTAACTGAATTTTTGCAAAAATGTGGCTCTTTGAATAATTTCTGAAGGATCATGTAACACTGAATACTGGAGTAATGATGCTGAAAATTCAGGAATTCATTAAATGTATTAATATTTTAAATAATATTAATATTATTTTATATTATTGGATATATAATATTAAATTACATTCAAATAGAAGAAAAACTGTTCTTTTAAATTGTAATAATATTTTGAAATATTACTATTTTTACTGTATTTTTGATCAAATAAATGTGAGCATAGGAGACTTCTTTTAAAAAAAAAAAAGTTTAATCTTACCGAACCCTAATGGTACTGTATTTAAATGGTAGTGTATTTAAGTAATGATAGGCTTTATTGAACACAGCAAACCTCGTAAACATTCGCAGTGCAGACTAGAAAAAAAATTTGCTAACTGGAGTCATGAATAATCTGGAGTCCATTCAAAAAGCACTCACAAATTTGCTCTTCACAAGAAGCATTGCCTGATGTGAAGCATGCCTCGAGCAAAAGAGATCTCACAACACCTAAGATTAAGAGCTGTTGACTGTGTAAAGCTGGAAAGAGTTACAAAAAGGGTTTTGGAGCTGAGCTTATGTTTGTGTCTGTACTCTCTGTAAAGATTGTCTTGGGGCCAGCAAGAATCTTTTCTAAAGCTAAATAACAAAATCTATGTCATACGAGGCAGGAATTCTAATAGGAGTTGTGTCTAGACTGCTATATGGCTCAGATTCTGTTAGTGGAGTACGGATATATAGGTCTGTGATATTAATAGAGTGCAGCTTGTTTGTGCTAACATCTTAAGACCTTTATTGCAAAATGCTTGTTAAACCGTTTTGATAGTTTGGCATGGTATCATGATCCACACCAACCCTGCATAAACTGACTCTAAAACCTCTCCTCTTTTTTTTTAATCACATTATGTCATTTTATCTCACCAACCTCTTTTTTTATACCTGTTTCTTCCCATCACGTTCTGTCATTTTATGTTGTTATTTTTTCATGTGGAGAACAATAGGAGTACTTTCATGCAGTTTTTTTTCATATAGTTCAATGGCAGTGTTGGGGGTAACGTAATGCGAGTTATGTAATCAGATTACTTTTTTTCAGGTAACTAGTAAAGTAAAGGATTACTTTTTAATTTACAAGAGAATATCCGAGTTACTTTTTCAAATAAGTAACACAAGTTACTTTTTTTTCCAATTTATTGATTGGCAGCTCTCCTGTCCCCATGTTGAGAGAAATCAGGAGATGTTACTGTAGTTCTAAAATAAATATGAATATGCATTAATTCATCTCACTCACAAAAAAACAACAACACAGATTCAGTATTCCTTAAAATGAATAAAAAGAATGCAACTCAGAATATTATGTTAAACAACACAAATATCGTTTATGTATTTAATCCCATTCTATTAACCAATGTCTTTGCTTCTGACCTTCGATGATCCAGTTCAACCGTACTAATAAGCAAAAATTACTCTAGACAAACATTTGTGTCTTTTTTTTATTGCTGAAGTGTGTTGAAATTTCTTCTTCTGCATTCTACTGTACGGACGTAAATTTACTTTCCCTTCAGCCTGAGCCTGAGAAACATTTGTTTCACTTTTGGTGTGAAAAGGCTTTTATATTTGCCAAAAATATAACTTTTTTATTTTAAAAAGAAACAAGCATGCCCTGTCCAGATTTAAAAAGTAACGCAAAAGTAACATACCGCATTACTTTCCATAAAAAGTAACTAACGTAATTAGTTACTTTTTTTTATGGAGTAATGCAATACTGTAATGCATTACTTTTAAAAGTAACTTTCCCCAACACTGTTCAATGCTGACCCATGTCTGTCAATATCCAAAGACATCAAAAACATAAAATAAGCACCACAAAAACAGGTCAAATGACTACTACTATTCAGGAGTTCAGACTTGGAATATAGTGCTTGAATAATATGGGCTACTCGTATTTTTGTCCTGTCAACTATTGTTTATGGAGATGAACTGCATGAAAATCAATCAGAATTCATCTGTTAGTGTTCCATGAAAATAATGACAGAACAAATCCTTTAATAAGCGTCCATATCTGTCTGTCAGGAGGAGATGTGTTTGAATTTGGACCAGCATGCTTTGCTCTCTCCTTCCACCTTGTGTTCACCCATAGCTCTTTGTCATCAGGTACTGTCTCGTCCTCCACCTCTCTTCCATCTGCTGTTGAATTTCTCTGCGAGATTAACTTGTTTTCTTTTCATATTAATGTTTCTGGCCATTCATTTGTGTTGAAATCCTAGATTTTTCACCACTTGGACAAATTATATTTGTTTATTGAATGTTTTCATGGATTTCGGGTAGCAGATCCAAGATCTGATTATTGAACGAGAACCCAGTAGCTCTCCATGTTGTTGGCGTATCTAATGATGTTGATGTACTTGCAGGAGAATGGCTGTCACCAGCAGGTTGACGACCTGTTTGATATCCTAATTCAGCGTGGAGGTGATTTTTGATGATTTGATTTAATATTTATTGTCATTCAAAGTAATTTAGATGAGAGAAGTGTATAGGTGCTCGCACTCATGCTTTGTTTCCTGCATCCTACAGAAATCTCTGAGAATTTCAAAACCACTCCTGATCCTGTTCTCGAAAGGCTTCGGCCGAACACGCCCCTTTCCTCAAGCTCCTCCCCTCTCAGTCTTTCCCGTCCTCCTGATATGCCCCTCAAAACTTTAATTTTAGAACCTCAGCTTCCTTCAATTAAAGCACACCGCAACTGTGACACAGGAGGGGGGCGTCTTGAAGATTTCCTGGAAAGCACTACTGGCAAACCTTTGCTAGGAGTGGAGCCAGGAGGACCAACGACGCTAATTGTTGACCTCCACAACCAAATGCTCAGCACACCGAGTATCCTAGACCACCCACGTTCCCCAATGGATACATGTGACATGAGTTTTTCCAGTCACTTGCCTTCAGATCTGATAGACTCCGCCCCTGATCCTATGGATTGGATGGAGCTCGGAATGGGCGGGACTGGAGGGGAGGGGCCTGGGATGGTACACATGAATGGACACGAGTCCTCTAGCTTATTTTCCACAGACTTTCTGGACACTTCTGATCTCAATTGGTCCAGCTTATAGTTCATGGGATATTGAAAACTGCTATATTTTTGGAAAGGGCCTATTGTGTGCTTCTTTTACATAGTACGGTTTATATTTGTTTCCACCAGTGACAAGTATGGATATTCAAAATACTAATTTAACTTGGATTATGTTTCATTTTGACGGACTTTATCCCTCACCTTTGCTTGCACAAACGCTCACACCCCTCATAGCACACATATATATGACAGAGCCGTCTATATATCGGTTTTATCTGGAAGGTGTAATTTGTTGTGCTTTTGGTCATCTGAAACACATTACCTAAATATTTCAAATTTGGATATTTGAACAAGATTTTTTTGTGTTTTTTGTTATTTAAAATCTGTGAATTGCTCTTATATTAATGACACTTAAAACAAGATGCTTTCTAGATGATGGAGTCTTTCAAACGATGTATGTGTGCTTATGGAAATATGCATACAAACAAGGAATAGACTAGACTCGCGAAAAAAGAACCCGGGTTTTGCATCAATTTTAGCTAATTCATTCACTAAGTGCAGCTTTTGAATTAAATTCACCTTTTAATTTGATTGTGCAGCATTAAACAAAAAAAAATCTGATTTGTACCTGCTTTATCAAATATAGCTGGTAAACTTATGCGTTATTCTCGTTATTAAAAACTCAATAGCTTTGAAATATACACCTGGATTTGACTATTTATAGTACTGAACTAATATTGCTAAAACATTTATAACATAAGCCAACTGGTTTTGTAACATTTTTTTTAGCATTGACATTCATTTTAGCATAAGGGTATTAATAATAATGAATATAATAATAATAATTTGTTGTTGTTATTACTGTTATTATTATTAATAATCATTAGTACTTAACACTGTTTAAATTCAGTCAGATCCTTGTTAAACAAGAGACTCTCAGTAGGTATGTGTATCCACAGTTACTAATTACAACATTATCTGTTCAACATTTTGTATATGTGCCAAAAATATTATTTTATGACTATACAGTCAGTATAGTCAGTAAGCTATTCAATATTTAATTGAGTTATAAAACAACAATTGGACTATTCTACTTAAGCCATTTTTTTCAATATGGAAAGACAAGCCATTCAAACCATGTTTTTATTAGCGTTTGCTAGCATTGCAACCTGATGAGAGCTGCCAGATTTAGCATTGACATTCATTTTAGCATAAGGGTATTAATAATAATGAATATAATAATAATAATAATTTGTTGTTGTTATTACTGTTATTATTATTAATAATCATTAGTACTTAACACTGTTTAAATTCAGTCAGATCCTTGTTAAACAAGAGACTCTCAGTAGGTATGTGTATCCACAGTTACTAATTACAACATTATCTGTTCAACATTTTGTATATGTGCCAAAAATATTATTTTATGACTATACAGTCAGTATAGTCAGTAAGCTATTCAATATTTAATTGAGTTATAAAACAACAATTGGACTATTCTACTTAAGCCATTTTTTTCAATATGGAAAGACAAGCCATTCAAACCATGTTTTTATTAGCGTTTGCTAGCATTGCAACCTGATGAGAGCTGCCAGATGAAGTTTTAATTGCTATGTTAATAGTACAAGATCAAAAAATGCCCAGAGTGCTCGACAGTTAAGAGTATGACTCCGAATTAATAGCTTTGTGTTACTCCTTATCCTTGCCAGGTTTATATTACCTGTCATCACCAAAGTACAGTATGAGACAAATTTTTAGCACATTTTAGCAAGCTGAAAAGAGGTCTTACTGTTTCATATATTTTTTAGATCCAGTAAATAATTCTAAATATTTTGATCAAACTGTGCATGCTATATGTTGTATAAGTTCTGGGAAATTACTTTATTACATTACATTTTAATTTAATGTTCTTAAAAATCAAACATGCCTGTACCTTTCAAAAATATTGCATCCATCTTATAGATCTCAACGGCAATTATTAAATGTTTTACTGTATGTATTCTGCACTGTATATGAACTAAAATGTTGTATATGCCTATCACAGCACACAGCGTACTGTATGTACTGCACTGTATTATATCAATACTTCTGTCTGTAGGCTGAAGTTTTGATAAAGGAATATGAGCCTAAAAGAGATAATGAATGTTTCTAAGATGATCTGAATGTATAGTTCTTAGTGTATAAAAGATTTTAAGATATACACAAGGCATAATCACATCTAATCAATAAGGAACATTTAAATTTCAAGGACCCTCAAACACATTTGTATATTATTACTGTTACTTTCTTTATGCATTGCTTTAATGTGCATTTTTTTCTGTTCTTCTGCATGTTGTACTCAGGAATGAATTGTATTTTGTGTGTGTGTGTGTGTGTGTGTGTTCGTGTGTTCGTGTGTGTGTGTGTTGGTTGGTATATATGTGACGTCATTTGGGGGAACAGCATTACTGTCCGCAGTATTCACGCTCTCCATCTGTTTGAATTTGCACTTACAGAGTTTTGGCTGGTTTTTCTTGTGGCCCAAATTGAGATTTATATCCACATGATCTCCAGTCCACCTGCTGTACGCTGGAGAATCAGTGCTTCATTGGCTGAATGTATTCATTTGTGGGGCTTCAGAGCCTCTCAGGGCTTAATGTCTTTAAGACTTTTTTTTTTTTTTTTTGGAAAATAAATTAAATGTTACAATTAAAAATAAAGGTTTTTGGGTGCTTTCCAGAGGGGAAAGGCCAAAAAAAAAATGGGGTCAGAATGGTTGACTAGTGCTTAGTATTCATATATTCTTACAAACATGTCTGATAGACCCTAAACTAGTCTGTTTATAGAGGGCTTCCTTATAGGGACAGTTCAAACCAAAATAAGCAAGTGAGTGAATTATGATTACATTTCTACACAAAGATATTGTACAGCTTTCAAGCAAGACTTGAAATGTACCCGTAAGTCACATGGACAACTTTTATTGCAATTTTTTTTTTAATTTTGTAGATTGACAGCCCCTGTGACTTTCATTAATATTTGCATAACATTAACAGTTCTTTTTAAGGTTACTTGGAAGAAATAAAGTCATCAGGTTTGGAACATATGGTAAATGATGACAGAAGTTATTATTTTTGTTTAAGTATTCCTTTAAGATTGACTTGGTCTGGAGGCAACCTATTAACTACTAGTCTTAAAAATAATTGTAATTAAAAAAAATAATTTGTATTTATTATTATTTAATTAATTTTATTAGTTTTTGTGAGGGTGAAAACACTTGAACATTTACTTGATTTCACCCATGTTCAGTTAACCTTGTGTTTCCAGGCAGCTGGTTAGATTAGATGGCCGTGCATGATTATAAATTCATAACTTTCCACTGGCAAGATCGGTGTAATGCACCTCCCCTGTCCGCAAAGTGCTAATTCACACCCTGGTGTCGAATGCAAACTCTACCTCACCCCTTGATGAACACTAGAGAATATCTTGACCTTAGGATGAGAGATTGTAGAGAATAAATTACTGCGCGTCTGTTATGCCGTGGAGCCTTCCAGGACTCTCAGATTCTAACGGAACAGTCTGTTCCCATGTTCCCCACCCTCCCTGATGACATCATTGCTCCTGTCCCGTGTGTTTTCCTCAGTGTTTCAGTGCCCATTCATCACATTGTATAATCAATTTACTGAGATGCAGAAATCTATCAGCTGTAATAGACTGCTGACCCAACCCCTTTCCCAGACAGCCCCTCTTTTAACGATCCAAAATAATTAAATAATGGCTTGCGCAGACGGAAGGGCTTGTCATTGTATTGCTCAATTGATAGAGCATCATATGTAATTTATTTAACACAATAAGGTGATTCAGCTGAGCAGGTGAAAACCTGATGGACGAAAGGAACTACTGGGGGTCTTGTGTCTCTTCATTATCAGGAGTGCAGGTTTCTCCTCAGCAGTTATGGACCATCTGGTGACCATTTCATCTGTGCTTCCTCATAACGTTTAAACGGTCATTTATTAAGGGTGCTTGCAGACTAAAGAAAGCTTTTAATGCATATGAATGTGCAGGTTATGTTTTCAGGGTATATAAATGCTTGTTCAGTTAGAAACAAAGCAGGAATACAGCAAATTAGGACAGACGTATCTGAAATTCTCATTGGTCAATGGATGTCTATGTGCATTGCCTCAAATGTTTTGGTTGCATGAGTAATTTTACCTTTCATATTTTAGTTTTTATTGACATTCTACATGCATAAGTTAAAACTTTGCTAAATTGTGACATAAATGACACTAACATACAATTTGCACATCAGTAAATATTTGAATAATTTAACTTAATTGAGACATAACTCTACACTGAAAAAAATTTATTTGGTGTAGTAAAAAAATTAACTCAGAAATTGCTAGTAAATTTCACAAATAATGAGACATGGCAAGTAACACGCTGAATTAAACATGATTTTTTTTTAAGCAGAAAAACGTACTCGGTTACTTTCGTAACCCCGGTTCCCCGAGATGCAGGAACGAGTACTGCATCGCAGGACGCTTATGGGGAAAAACTCCTTTTTCTCAGAGGACTGAAGACTTATTCAATCACGCAGTGTAACTGCACGGCCATTGGTTCGTGCAGTGATTATAAAACGAACCAATGGCTCAGCAGCGGTGCTGCACAAGCCTATGGCGGCGGAGCCCGCCAGAATGGGCGGGGCCATCTGGCTATATAAGCGGGCATTTCGCCATAGGATCTCAGGTCAATTCGACTGAAGCGACGACACCGGGTAGAGAAGGTTAAACTCCTGGTCCTCCTCAGACGGAGGAAGCGCAGAGAGAGTAATAACCTGGGCTCTAAACGGCGTGTAGAGCACTTTAGGGACATACCCATGTCTTGGCTTTAGGACGACTTTGAAGTTGTTAGGCCCAAACTCAAGACAGACAGGGCTTATCGAGAGAGCCTGCAAGTCGCCTACTCGCTTAACTGATGCTAGCGCCAGCAGCAGAGCGGTCTTCAGCGACAGTGTTTTTAAGCTCGCAGACTGGAGTGACTCAAAG
Source organism: Sinocyclocheilus grahami (assembly GCF_001515645.1). Taxonomy (NCBI): domain Eukaryota; kingdom Metazoa; phylum Chordata; class Actinopteri; order Cypriniformes; family Cyprinidae; genus Sinocyclocheilus; species Sinocyclocheilus grahami. Next base: position 347,551 of record NW_015505503.1, read on the forward strand.
GGGGAGCCTTTGAGGGCTCTAAGGACCGTGGGTAGATCCCATGTAGGGACCGTGAGGGGCCGGGGTGGATGGAGCCTCCTGGATCCCCTCAGCAAACGGATAACAAGGTTGTTCCGGCCCACCGACTGTCTGGCTATAGGAGCGTGAGAAGCTGCTATAGCTGCCACATAGACTTTGAACGTGGAAGAACAGCCCTTGTCCAACAGCTCTTGTAAGTAGGACAATATCACCGATATGTCACATGTTATTGGGTCCTCGCCACAGGTTTCGCACCAGGCGGAGAAAATCGACCACTTAAGGGCATAGAGGCATCTCGTAGATGGGGCTCTGGCCTGTGAGATAGTATTCAGGACGCTCTCTGGGAGATCTACTGATTCCCGTTGAGAGCCCTTAGGTGCAGTGCCCACAGCTCGGGCTGGGGGTGCCAGATTGTTCTGTTCATTTGAGAGAGGAGGTCCTGCCTCCTGAGATCCAGAGATGGTTCTTCCAGAGCGGGGCCACCATAAGCACTCTGTGCCTGTGCTCCCTGACTCACCTGATTACCTGGAGGATCAGGGTGATCAGGAGAAAAGCATACAGGAGGAGGTTGGGCCATTCGTGGGCCAACTCGTCCTCGTTCTTTGAAAAATAAGTTTGGCAGTGAGAGTTGTCTTTTGAGGCGAAGAGGTCGACCTCTGCCTTGCCAAAGATCTCCCAGATTTTCTGAACCGTCTGTGGGTGGAGCACTCCAGCAGACGTTGCTCCGAGATAACATGTCTGCTCCTTGGTTCAGTACGCCGGGTACATGAGCTGCCCTCAATGAACGCAGGTTGAGATGTGCCCATTCCAAGAGGTGTTTTACCATCTCGAAAAGGCGTTTCGAGGTGAGCCCACCTTGGCGATTTATATATGACACCACCGTCATGCTGTCTGATCGGACTAGCACGTGGTGTCCCTTCAGGACTGGCAAAAAGGCCCGAAGAGCTCGACATACTGCCGTCAGTTCGAGGCAGTTGATGTGTAGCTGGCCTTCCATGTTCGTCCAGGAGCCGAAGGTCGGCCTGCCGGCGCACAGAGCTCCCAACCTGTGGTGGATGCGTCTGTCGAGACTACTTTCCTTCTGTAAACCAATCCCGTAGTCTCGCCATGCTTAAACCACTGTAGGTCCTTCCAGGGGGCCAGGGCCGTCACGCCGGCCTGCATCAAAGCCGGAACTAATCGAGCCCGTTTGTGCCAGGCTGGAGAGAAAGGTATTTTAATAATGTAAATTATATGAAAAATTATGTGTTTTTCGAACCACCAAGCATGAGAGCATGTTCTAGTACACCCCCAAAACAAAATCAAGACTTTGTAAAAGAGCATAATAGGACCCCTTTAATCTCGGTGAGGTTTAGCCATAAGTGGCGCTCCAGCAGCACTAGATTGGCCATTGACCTCCCTATGGCCTGCGCTGTGGCCTTGGTAGCCCTTAGAGCCAGGCCTGTAGCGCTGCGCAGCTCCCTGAAAGTTGCGGCATCAGGTCCTGACTCATCCATGGCCTGGAGGAGTTTGGTCTGAAAGACCTGGAGCACAGCCATGGAGTGTAGAACTGAGGCGGCCTGCCCGGCGGAGGAATACGCTCGTCCAGCGAGGGCAGAAGTCGTCCTGCAGGGTTTGGAGGGGTGAGCGACCTTCGCTTTCCATCCAATGACAGTGGGCGGGCAAAGGTGCGCAGCCACTGCCTCGTCGAGCGGAGGCATCCTCTCGTAACCCTTTTCTTCAGCACCGTCCACTGAGAAGAGAACAGAAGAAGAGTTAGCGCGAAGGCGGGCCGAGTAGGGAGCACGCCACGACTTCGTAAGCTCATCATGGACCTCCGGGAAAAACAGAGAGGCTCGCTGATGAGGGGCCTGGTGGTGCCCCAGCAGGAACCATTCGTCCAGATAGTTACGAGTGGGCTCCTCCGGCGTAGACCACTCCAATCCCAGTTCCTCAACTGCCTTAGAGAAAATGCGGAAAAGTACGGCATCCATCCCTGGCTTAGAGTTGCTCGGCTCAGCAGACGATGAAGGGGCGGGGTGATCAATAGACCCAGACATCTCCTCTGCGTCTGATGCTATTAGAGACTGTCATCTAATAGCTCGTTCTCTACGGGACCGAACGAGACCATGTCACTCGCATCAGTCGAGGGACGCTGGTCTGCGTGCTCAAAGAGAATGGGAGAATGCTTTCTGCTTGGCGGGGCGAGGCGCGCGGGACCTGGGCCGGTGCGAGCTTGCTCGTAGCCAAGCGCTTAGTCCCTTTGCCCTGCTGTTTTTTCCTCACAGATCCCTGGGAGGAAGAAAGCGGGAGAGCGAGAGGGGCGGATTCGTTCTCTAAAAAGAAAGTGATCCGAGCGCGCAGAGTGGCGAGATTCATGTTCACACAAAGTGAACAATCCATCTCGGTCAGAGCTGCTTCCGCGTTGGGCTTACGTCATCGTGAACGTCACACTGCACGATGTGCAATAACGGTGCGGCATTTGAAACAACGCCGCTGCTCTTTTAGAGAGAAATTTGTTATTTTAAGCCCGCCAGATGGCAGCAGGGGATGAGCTGGTGTCTGCGCTGGTCGCTGAGCAGCTTGAAGAGCAAGCGGAGCTGCGAGAGGGCGCAGAAGAAAACGGCAGCTTCTATGCGTAGCGAGGCGTTTCTACGGCGAGCTGATCTGAGATCCTATGGCGAAATGCCCGCTTATATAGCCATATGGCCCCACCGAGCCATTGGTTTGTTTTATAATAACTGCATGAACCAATGGCCGTGCAGTTACACTGCGTGATTGAATAAGTCTTCAGTCCTCGGAGAAAAAGGAGTTTTTCCCCAAGACTAGCGAAGCAGTACAAGTGAATTATCAATAAGGTACTGAAATAGTAGTTTTTAATGTGAAATGTACTCCAATAATTTAGAAAAAAAATTTTTTACAGTGTATGAACAAATTAAATATTTACAGAAGCACTTAAAATCTCAGTTCTTATAGTTTATATTATAATTTTAAATAATTAAATCATTTTTTTATTTAAATACAATAATTGTTGTATTTTTGTATTGTAATATTTGTATACAATAATTATATATTGCCCTCATTTGCATATATAAATGTGCTAATTATTTCATGAATTTTTATGTATTGTATTTTTAATGGAAATGTCATTTATACCATTGACAGTTATGAAGCAAAAGTGTGAACAGGATGAAATTCATGACTTTTTAATACTACTTGTAACTGTACAAATTATATCATCAATAAGTCATAGCAACATGTTTTTCCATTACTAACATTTCCATTAATTCATCAAAAAAATTTAATCAAATTCAATGAATTTCATTGTACAGCCAATTTGATTATACTTACATTTTCTGTTTACAAATTTTGAGGATTCTTATTGGACCAAGGCAAACCTCACATTGTGCACCTATGCATTACTTTACAGCAAGATTTATGAAAAATCACTATTTTCTAAATGCATGTTATTAATCTTACTGTAAACCATCCATCCATGTATGTTTCTTTTTTTTTTACCTTATAATTTAATCTCCAATAATTTTCTCCGCTTAAACCCCGCCCCTTCCTTACAATCAGCTGCACGCTCACAACAAATAACCAACAACTGATGTATAAAACCAAGCCTCCGTCCAACATTTTTTTCCTTGTTTTGCAATGTGCTTTACTAAGATGTATGTCACAATACAGAAAAAATTATCTGTCACTAATTCAGTTTCACCACAACTTTAAGAACAAATTGTGCAACCAAATTAAGAGCAGAGTTAGTTCAAATGAACTAGTAGTCATTATGCTCTGAGTGTGAATATTTACATCCCAATTTAGGAAACGACTTATGTAACCATATAGTCTTCCTTGTGGTTTCCCATGTAGTGAGGATGAGTAACACTGTGATTGACAGGTCAAAGTTGACCGTGATTTCACCAAGTACAACATTCCTATCAACCAATCAGAATTGAGGAATAACTTTTCTGGAAATATCTGTTTTAGGCTTACAATCAGGGTTAGGTGCTTCTACACCCTTTTTAATCGGCTATCATTTCACACTGTTTTTAGGAATAAATTATGGGTAGGGTTAGGTTTAGGGGTAGGGATTGGATTAAGACTATATGTTTTGTTATGTTGGTCCAGGATCAACAAAAGATGTTGATCCAGGAACATGTCTTGGCAAAATCACGGCGGCCGTGTTTGCCCTCACCGTTGTAACAGTGTTCTATAGAGCCCTTGTCCATGTGAGCCCAACATTTATCTTCCATGTGAATAGTGTCATATATCCACCCTCTTTTCACTCTCACACAAGTGATTGATGGAGCTTTGTATTATAATTGTGCGTGTAACAAAAAGGGCAGGGGGTGTGCAGGAATAAAGTGTGTGTGTGTGCGTGTGTGTGTGTGTGTGTGTGTGTGTGTGTGTCTGTGTGCGTGTGTGTGTATGAGAGAGAGAGAGACAATAGGGAGAAGTGTAATCATGATGTGGCCTGCATTCTCCATAGACATGGCTATGACGCAAAAGTGTGTGTTCTCTCTTTACAGTGCCTCTCTCTGTTTTTTCCTTCTCTATCGATTTTTAAAAAAGTAGCAAACTTCCCTTTTTTTCAAACTTCTGTTTTCCTCCTTTACTTTTGGCAGTGCTTCCTGATTATTTCATCATCTCTGTCTCTCTCAGTGTGTTTAAGTCCCATTTGGCTGCAGTATGTGAGAGTCAGGCCCTGTTTCAGATGTTCATTTATCAAATAAACACACTCTTTACCTCAAACACACCTGAAGTCACTTTTTTACACTACCGTTTAAAAGTAACATTTTAAACATTTAAAAAACATTTAACATTAACATTTAAAAACATAAAGTCTCTTATATTGTGAAATATAATTTTAAAATAACTCTGTTTTAACATATAAACAAGCCTCTTTGATAAATAGAAAGTTCAAAAGACCATTTGGAATAGAAACATTTTGTAACATTGTAAATTTCAATAAATTTAATGTGTCCTTGCTGAATAAAAGTATTAATTTCTTGCACAAAATTAAATCTGACTGACCCCAAAATTTTGAACAGTAGTGTATATATAGTGTATACAAACCATACATACAGCTCTGTTCCAAAATTTGGTGAGCTACCTTGTTGTCTAATGTCTACATATGCAGCGACCTTCCAAGGGAGAAAAGGGCAGGGGGTGTGCAAATAAAGAGTGTGTGTGTGTGTGTGTGTGTGTGTGTGTGTGTGTGTGTGTGTCTGTGTGCGTGTGTGTGTATGAGAGAGAGAGAGACAATAGGGAGAAGTGTAATCATGATGTGGCCTGCATTCTCCATAGACATGGCTATGACGCAAAAGTGTGTGTTCTCTCTTTACAGTGCCTCTCTCTGTTTTTTCCTTCTCTATCGATTTTTAAAAAAGTAGCAAACTTCCCTTTTTTTCAAACTTCTGTTTTCCTCCTTTACTTTTGGCAGTGCTTCCTGATTATTTCATCATCTCTGTCTCTCTCAGTGTGTTTAAGTCCCATTTGGCTGCAGTATGTGAGAGTCAGGCCCTGTTTCAGATGTTCATTTATCAAATAAACACACTCTTTACCTCAAACACACCTGAAGTCACTTTTTTACACTACCGTTTAAAAGTAACATTTTAAACATTTAAAAAACATTTAACATTAACATTTAAAAACATAAAGTCTCTTATATTGTGAAATATAATTTTAAAATAACTCTGTTTTAACATATAAACAAGCCTCTTTGATAAATAGAAAGTTCAAAAGACCATTTGGAATAGAAACATTTTGTAACATTGTAAATTTCAATAAATTTAATGTGTCCTTGCTGAATAAAAGTATTAATTTCTTGCACAAAATTAAATCTGACTGACCCCAAAATTTTGAACAGTAGTGTATATATAGTGTATACAAACCATACATACAGCTCTGTTCCAAAATTTGGTGAGCTACCTTGTTGTCTAATGTCTACATATGCAGCGACCTTCCAAGGGAGAATTCTTACCGGAACAGAAAACACAAGCAACAACTCTGCATGCTGCACAAATAATCATTTTCACTCTAATTCATAATAGACTAGAGTTTGATGTTAATGTGTTGCTACAGTAATAACATTATATTGTGTCCCAATTCAAAGGCCGAATGCGTCACACCGGCGCGACAAAGGCTGTCCCAATTCAAAGGCTCCTTCGAATGTGGCCTCGCAATGCGTCCTTCGTTTCCCAGGCCATGAAGGATACAACAGATGGATCCTTCGTGGCCCAGACTATCCCAAGATTCATTGCGTGCCAGTGACAACAGGATTTGTTTTTTTTGAGAGAGGGCGAGAAAAAATGTATTACACTGTTAAATGTAATGAGTTTTAACATAAATATTTAGTGTTAAAAAAAATTGTCTCCCACCACGTCGTGTTTTTTTTTTTTGGCAATGCATTCTGGGATTGTCTTCTTTGCCAAAGATACATGCAATGATGCCTTAGCATTTGGCTGAAAGAAGAAGCTTTATGGAACAGCTTTTGTGTTTGGATTGTTATCTATAGATGTGTAGCTCACTAGGTTTTGGCTTTTGGTTTTGTTCTGCAGGTATTTTGTTGCAGATATTGCATGTGGTTTCTCCGTCTAGGCCCAGAGTGAGAGACAGATATTCAGAAGTACGCCTACATCAAGCAAGGATGAGAGACATTTGACAGCACTAGAAAAACTTCTTTTGGGATCTGCAGGTAGAACTCTGTCAGTGGAAACACAGTGAGCTTTGATGCCATGTCTTGATGTGTTGATGCTGGTGTGAAATCATTCATGACAGGTTAAATCATTTAGGCTGCAAATTCCTCAGAGCTAATGATGTTTTTGAGTCTCTCAACACATAATTGAATTGCTTAACTTCAGAAAAGACTGAACAAAAGCCTACCATCTCAGAGATGTCAACTAGCAGAACCGCTGAATTTTATAGGCAGTGTTGAAGGCAAGTTTTAAGTAACCATAATAGCACTGGCTCATGAATATTAAATCACTGCTGACATAGAGTGTTGCAGGGATGATGTATTTTTGTAGGCCAAAACCCGGAAAGGAGTTAGCATTTTAGGTTCCATTGTCCTGAAGTTAATGGGGTTTTGAATAGGTAGATATTTTCACATTTCATTCTACTGCATAAACATCAGTAATAGCTCTTTGTGGTTTTAAAAGCATTTACTTGTCTTGAAAAAGGTGGTGGTTAACAAGTGGCTAATGGGACTACAGAGGTTGTCAGGGACCTTAAACGTAATCACTCAAGTCATGATGTTGAAGTCATGCGACAGTGGTGACAGCATGAACAATATGTGTAAGCAGGGGTTAAATTGGGATTTGCTATGTAGGGGGGCTCTATGGTATCGAGCTTATATATATATATATGTGTGTGTGTGTGTGTGTGTTAGCAAATATGATTTATTCTGAAGCAATATTCTCATTTTATTCAATATTTATATTTTATCCAAGGACATTTTTTTTACCTTTATAGAGGGCATTTGCCCACTAATCTCATTAATACTTTAATTTCAAATTCTTAAATTTGATCTATAAATCAATTATAATAATGTGATTATCGTTAACAAATTAAATCATTTACACTGAAAAATACAACTGTATTAAATGATATTATGAGATTCTTGTAAATATTTTTGACTATACAAACAAGAAATGGTGGAAAATCCACTGGAAATGATACTTTTCAACTAAATTAAAATGCCAGTGCCAGTAGTGTTGTAGCAGAGATGCTGGAGTTTTGGTTAGAATCCATGAGCGGAAGTTTATTAAAGGTCAAGGCTTTAAACAGATGTCGATAATCAGGCAGAGGGTCAAAGTCAGAGAAGCAAGCAGATCGTTCGTCATACACAAGGGCAGAAGCAGAGACAATAGTGGAGAGGCAGGCATTGAGTCCAAACACAAACATCAGTCCTATCAGGCGTCAGAACAAAAGGGGCAGAGTACAAATACCGTGAGTCAAGAAGTCAGGCAGAATCATACACAGGAAATCAATCAGGAACAGAGGAAGAATAACGCTTGGTAAGGCAGATAAACTGGCAATACTTCGTGATCAGCACATGGACTGGTCTCAGTTTATATGAGAGTCAAACAGGAAGTGAAAGCAGAGGAAGCAGAGGGAGTGGAGCACTCGGGCGAGGGCTCCCTCTGCTGGCTTGGCGTTACA
>NW_015505503.1:356885-357461 GCF_001515645.1 Sinocyclocheilus grahami
TCTATTGGCTTGGAATTCTTGTGTTCTCACAGCTCGCTGGAGATGGACATGAGCACTGTCCCACACCCTCTCACTACGTTGAATCCAGTCGTCCACTGCAGGAACCGAGGAGGGTTCGCCAGACCACGGGAACAGAGGCGGTTGGAATCCTAGGACGCACTGGAAGGGGGTTAGACCTGTAGAGGAGTGAGTCAAGAGAGTTTTGGGTGTATTCCGCCCATGGCAAGAACTCAGACCATCTGTGCTGTTCACGGCTGCAGTAGCTTCGGAGATACCTTCCTATTTCCTGGTTGAGTCGTTTGACTTGTCCGTTGGCTTGTGGGTGATAGCCTGAAGTTAAACTGACGTTGATATCCAACTGATTGCAGAATGTCCTCCAGACCGGAGACGTGAATTGGGTACCTCGGTCACTGACTATGTCCTCTGGTAGTCCATATATCCTAAAGATGTGTTGGAAGAGGGTTTGAGCGGTTTCCATGGCAGTGGGTAGTGGAATGAGACGGCAGGACTTCGAGAAACGGTCAATGATAACCAGTATAGTAGTGTTATTATTGGATGGTGGGAGGTCAGTGATGA
>NW_015505503.1:357575-358241 GCF_001515645.1 Sinocyclocheilus grahami
TGTCTCGTGCCATGTTACTCCACCAGAAAGAGTTCTGTACTAGTTGGAGAGTTCGAGAGATACCAGGATGACCGGAGCAGAGAGAAGTGGGAACCCATTGCATGATTCAAAGTCTTAAAGCTTGAGGTACATAATGCTTTCCTGAGGGTGTGTTTGCGGGTGAGGGGTCTTGTTGTTGTGCTTCTCTTAGTTCTTGTTATGAATCGTTCCTTCAATGTGTTGAAAGCGTTGTTAGCTTCTGAAGTCCAAACCAGTTTTGACGGTTTATTCTTGAGGAGTGAGGCGAGAGGAGAGGCAACCATACTATAATTTCGGATAAACCTCCTGTAGAAATTGACAAAGCCTAGAAATCTCTGCAGATCCTTGATGGTTCTAGGTTGTGGCCATTCAGTGACTGCCTAAACTTTGAGGTCATTCATCTTGACGCCCTGTGAGCTGATGTGGTAAAACAGAAATGAAGTTTGATTAACATGGAACTCACACTTTTCTGCCTCGACAATTCATTCTCTAAGAGCCGAGAAAGGACTGTTCTGACATGGGAAATGTGCTCGTGTTCTGTCTTGGAAAATACGAGGATATCGTCGATGTATGCAACCACAAATTTATTCAGGAGGTCCTTGATTTCATTTATGAAAGATTGGAATACAGCGGGAGAGTTGGCCAGCC
>NW_015505503.1:358270-358816 GCF_001515645.1 Sinocyclocheilus grahami
ACATTTGTGTAGGGATTTGATATTTGGTTACGATGTCCTGGTGGATGAGATTCAGGGCGGCTCCAGAGTCAATCATCGCTGTGAGGTCAGGAGAGAGAGTATCAGTTCTTAAGACAACAGGAAGTGTGAATGACTTGTTGCTTAAAAGGGCAAAATGTTCAATATTTACCCGGGGATTCTTTTGAAGCTTGTGGGGGCATCCTAAACTGTGGTGGCCTGATTCACCGCAGTAAAAACACAGTCGTTGATGTCGTCTCCTTTCTCTTTCACGCTCAGATAGTTGGGATGCGTTTATTTGCATGGGTTCCTCAGGGGAAGACATTTCCACAGGGTTGGGTGTGAGATTGTTGGTTCGCCCACCTTATCCACTTCTCCTTTTAGGAGCTTGTCTCATGAGGTTATCAATCCTGATGGCGAGTGTGACAAAATCGGAAAAGGAGGACTCCTCACCCTTGCATGCAAGTTCTGCCTGAAGATCGCCGTTGAGACTTTTGTGAAACAAAGCTTTTAAAGCGACATCATTCCATCCACTCTGGGCAGCGAGCG
>NW_015505503.1:360590-362711 GCF_001515645.1 Sinocyclocheilus grahami
GATAGCCTGAAGTTAAACTGACGTTGATATCCAACTGATTGCAGAATGCCCTCCAGACCGGAGACGTGAATTGGGTACCTCGGTCACTGACTATGTCCTCTGGTAGTCCATATATCCTAAAGATGTGTTGGAAGAGGGTTTGAGCGGTTTCCATGGCAGTTGGTAGTTTGGGTAGTGGAATGAGATGGCAGGACTTCTAGAAACGGCCCATGATAACCAGTATAGTAGTGTTATGATTGGATGGTGGGAGATCAGTGATGAAGTTGATAGACAGATGAGACCATGGTCGTTGAGGAATCGGTAATGGCTTGAGTAGATCTGAAGGTAATTCCTTTGGGGTTTTTGACTGAGCACAGATCTGACAGGATTTGACATAGTTGGTGCTGTCTTGTGCCATGTTACTCCACCAGAAAGTGTTCTGTACTAGCTGGAGAGTTCGAGAGATACCAGGATGACCAGAGCAGAGAGAAGTGTGAACCCATTGCATGATTCGAAGTCTTAAAGCTTGAGGTACATAATGCTTTCCTGAGGGTGTGTTTGCGGGTGAGGGGTCTTGTCGTTGTGCTTCTCTTAGTTCTTCCATAATATCCCAAGAGACTGGGGCTAGGATGATCGAGCTGGGTAGGATGGGACCGGTGATATGATGCTCTGTGGAGAAATCATATTGTCGGGAAAGAGCGTCTGCTTTTCCATTCTTGCTGCTAGGCCGATAAGTTACAGTAAAGTTGAAGTGTGTGAAGAATAATGCCGGGGGTTAAGACGCTTGGCACTCTTTATATATATTCAAGATTCTTATGGTCTGTAATCACTTGGAAGGGATGAAGAGCTCCCTCAAGCCAGTGACGCCATTCTTCGATCGCTGCTTTCATGGAGAGTAGTTCCTTATTTCCAACATCACAGTTGCGCTCAGCGGAGGTTAGTTTTCTGGAGAAGAAAGCACATGGATACAATTTGCTTGGTTGTCCTGGTCTCTGAGAGAGTATAGCGCCTATGCCACAGTCTGAGGCATCCACCTCTAGTATGAATGGTTCGTTCGGATCAGGATGTTTTAGGATAGGGGCTGTTATGAATCGTTCCTTCAATGTGTTGAAAGCGTTGTTAGCTTCTGAAGTCCAAACCAGTTTTGACGGTTTATTCTTGAGGAGTGAGGCGAGAGGAGAGGCAACCATACTATAATTTCGGATAAACCTCCTGTAGAAATTGACAAAGCCTAGAAATCTCTGCAGATCCTTGATGGTTCTAGGTTGTGGCCATTCAGTGACTGCCTAAACTTTGAGGTCATTCATCTTGACGCCCTGTGAGCTGATGTGGTAAAACAGAAATGAAGTTTGATTAACATGGAACTCACACTTTTCTGCCTCGACAATTCATTCTCTAAGAGCCGAGAAAGGACTGTTCTGACATGGGAAATGTGCTCGTGTTCTGTCTTGGAAAATACGAGGATATCGTCGATGTATGCAACCACAAATTTATTCAGGAGGTCCTTGATTTCATTTATGAAAGATTGGAATACAGCGGGAGAGTTGGCCAGCCGTTACCTGATATTCATAGTGCCCCCTAGTGGTGAGAAGTCGTTTTCCATTCATCCCCTTTGATTCTGATGAGATTATATGCACTTCGAAGATCGAGCTTAGTGTAGATTTTGGCTTCTCTGAGTTGTTCTAGTGCTGATGGCACTAAAGGAAGGGGATAGCGAAACTTAACAGTAATATTATTCAGTCCTCTATAATCAATACACGGTCTTAGTCCACCAGCTTTCTTCTCCACGAAGAAGAATCCTGCAGCTGCTGGGGAGGTTGATGGTCGGATAAAACCAGATTTTAAGGCTTCATCCACATACTCTTCCATGGCTTGACTTTCGTTTCTGGAAAGTGGATATACTTTCCTCTTGGGGGGTTGTGTGTTAGGCAGAAGATCGATGGCACAGTCCCCAGGTCTTTGTGGAGGAAGTTGTGTGGCTTTCACCTTGCTGAATACATCAGAGAGATCTTGATAACAATGGGGAATATTAACTTTCTTGTGTGTCTCAGGGCTTTCCACACTGGTTGCGAGACATGATTGGGTTGTTGCAGTGATACAGTGACTCATACAGAAAGATGACCAGCGTGTCAATTCACCTTG
>NW_015505503.1:363471-392687 GCF_001515645.1 Sinocyclocheilus grahami
GAAACGTCCTTTCCGCCGTGAGGATATTCAAACACTTCACGGAGTTGTTGAATGAAGTACGTCACTGAATTCCTCAGGCGTGAATCCGAGTCCCAAATGGCTGCTGCCCTGTCGATAGCTCTCCCCGTCAACAGTGTCATGATGAAAGCGCACTTTTTGCACATCTCTCTCCTTGATGATCCAGATAAACTTGTACTTGGCGAATGAAGCCCTTGCATTGCTCAGCGGTACCGTCAAATTTGTCAGGAAGAGCAAGACTTACGGTCTTAGGAGTGGGTGGAGGGAGAGATCGAATGTAGTGCGTCAGGTGTTTGTTGACGGTCTGCAGCTTGGTGAGTTGTTCCTGATATTTCTGGAGCATTTCAGCTTGGTATGAGAATGCTGCTTGCAGATTCGACACTTCCGCTGGATTCATAGGAGGCGAAGTATTCTGTAACAGAGACGCTGGAGTTTGGTTAGAATCCATGAGCGGAAGATTATTAAAGGTCAAGGCTTTAAACAGATGTCGATAATTAGGCAAAGGGTCAAAGTCAGAGAAGCAAGCAGATCGTTCGTCATACACAAGGGCAGAAGCAGAGACAATAGTGGAGAGGCAGGCAATGAATCCAAACACAAACATCAGTCCTATCAGGCGTCAGAACAAAAGGGGCAGAGTACAAATACCGTGAGTCAGGCAGAATCATACACAGGAAATCAATCAGGAACAGAGGAAGAATAACGCTTGGTAAGGCAGATAAACTGGCAGTACTTCGCGATCAGCACATGGACTGGTCTCATTTTATATGAGAGTCAAACAGGAAGTGAAAGCAGAGGAAGCAGAGGGAGTGGAGCACGGTCAGTACTCGGGCGAGGGCTCCCTCTGCTGGCTTGGTGTTACAAGTGTTTAATGAGTGAGTTATTGAGTCGTTCATTCAAACGATTCGTTCAAACGGTAGATTCATCAGATATTTATGCATGGGCTAATGAAACTTTGATTCAACCGATTCATTCAAAGTACGGAATCAATCAGCAATGAATCGGCTGGTTGCTGTGAGATGCGCTGTAAAATGTAAGTGACCTAATATTATTGTATTTGCTTATTGATCTGTTTATAGAACTATTAAACAGTCGTAATGGTGAAAACGTTGTTTGATGTTGTCTAACTAACTGCATTTTAAATATAAAAACTTTCCATTTTGAATTTTTACCTCAGGATGCTGAGTTTCTGCGCGTTTTGATTTCTCCTGGAGAGGCTGCATGAGCCTCACCTCAGCAATAGATGCATAATATACAGTCTATGTGCCGGTGTTGTGCCCAATTCTAACCCCCTGCCAGATTACTACCCCCCTAGTATTGGTAGGTTTAGGCCGTTAGGTGTGGGGGAGGGGTTAGGATTAGGGGTGGAATTAGGATTAGGCAATCAGGTAGCGATTTCAACGAGAGGGGGTAATAATTTGGCAGGTGTCGAAAATGGGTACAACACCGGGGCTCAGCCCCCGACGGCCCCGGCCCAATTTAAACCCTGCGTGTAAGAATCATAAACTTTTGTTGGTCGCAGAGCTTATTTTCTGTCATATTTAAGATGATGGAAAAGTCCTGTTGGGTTTTTGTCGAGAGAACCAGGGTGATGCTAACTTTTGGGTTGGCCTAAAAAAAAATAATTAATCACTACAGCACTTTATTGATGTTCCTAAAACATCCCATCACATGATCTAATTAATATTCATGAGCTTTCATCATAGTTGAATCTGTCAATTCATGTACTGTATGTGCTTGAGTTATATGGTTTTAGAAGAATGAGAATCAGAATCAGAATGAGTTTTTATTGCCAGGTATGTTTACACATACGAGGAATTTGTTTTCATGACAGAAGCTCCACAGTGTAACAGAATGACAGTGACAGAACAAAAACACAGATAATAAAAAATAGAAAAATAGAACTAACTAAGGAATAAAAATATACAAATCGACAATTGTATGTACAGGTATATAACAATAGACAGTTGTATGTACAGGTATATTATGTGCAAATTGAAATGTAGACTGAGTGTGTGTGTTAGATAAATAAGTGTATGAGTGAATAAATAGTGTGTGTTCCACAGTTTATAGACCAAGTTGTCTTGATAAAATAGTAACTTTTATCTGTTTAACGTGATATCTGGTTTCTGAAACTACTGTGAATAGTTTATTCCAAGAGTGCATAGCCAACGGATGGATATTTTTTTTAATCAGCCAGCTGAACATTGGCAAAAAGTGCAGGAGGTCACGGCTCCCTCTGGTTCCAGCACCTCTAATGTGAATGAGTGAGTGAAGTTGTCTCTGTTCCTTGAGTTTCTTTCCAATTAAACTGCTGTGATAGACGGCTCTGCGGTTACCTCTTTTCAACCAATTCATTTCTCAGGCTACTAAAAACAACAGGCCTGCCAGTGGATAGTCTAATGCGGTTTGCAAACTTAACTGGTGAGAGCTGGCTAAATTCACCAGTTCCTAATTTTACACTGCTTCCATAAGTCAGTTGATTATCAAATGATTGAAAGCTGCATGTTCTGCTTTATTTCTGAGGTGATGTCATTAGTTACAACAGCATGTAAAAATACACTACCGTTCAAAAATTTGGGGTTGGTGATATATTTTAATGTTTTTTTGAAAGAAAAAAGGCTGCATTTATTTGATCAAAAATACAGTAAAACCAGTAATACTGTCAAATATTATTACATTTAAAGTAACAAAAATGCTTAATTATTTTTCTACAAAAAATTTTTAATATTAGGTATCCGTGTGTTATGAACCGAGTTCAGTTATTAATAGCATATTTACAAATGAACATTAACGTAGATTGATAAATTATATAGAAATTGTTCATTGTAAGTTCATGATACTGAATGTATAAAGTAATGCTAAAGAACTGATTTATTTCCAATTTAATGATTCCTTAATTTTTCTAACACTAACACTTTCTATGAAGCCCATTTTTATAACACATTATAACAGTATTCTTAAGGCATTATAATGAATGCATAATGCATTATAAAAAACATATAATATGTTGTTTTATCTCATAAATAATCATATTGACAATTATACTACATTATAAAACGTACTTATTTGTGGTTATAACTTTTCTGAGTATGATTATTTATAACACGCCATAAACACCATGTTAAATCCACTTAATTTATAATGTATTATAAGTCTCATATCTTGACATTATTTATTTATGATCTGTGCAATATCTTACTGATATTACATTAAATATGGTTAAAAGCAAATGTGCCATATTACACATTCATCTGATCAAATATCTGATTCTATGGCTGTTTAAGAAAAAATATTATTTTGATTATTGTTGTTGTCGTTGTTGTTATTTAGAAGTGGCCTTTGTCTGCTTTCAGTAAAGTAACAAGTTAACAATGGCCAGATCTGAGACTTATAATACATTATAACTATGGGAAATATAATCCATTGTAAGTTAAATGGGTGCATTGTGTTCATTGTTTATTATAAATCATCATACGTTTTTTTTTATAATACATTATGCATTCATTATAATGCCTTAAGAATATACTCTTATAATGTATTTTAAATATGGGCTTCATAGAAAGTGTTACCAACATTTTTACATGTCAGACAGATCCCATTTTCCTGTCTAAGTGGGCGGTTTTTGACTCAAAAAGCTGTCAATTGAACCAGATTTTGTTCCCATCATTGAAAGTCACAAGTTACATGGGACTAAACTGCTACAGGTTCCTTTGCAGCAAGTGAATAACATAATATCTCAATGCTTTTTATATAGTTCTCTAACAGTATACACTCTCATTTATGCAGTATGACTATGTTAAATGATATTTTTTGTAGTAGATTTCCCCAGAAATAGCAGACAGCAGAGATCAGACTGACAGATCCCCATGTGACATCATTAATCAGACTCAGTCCAGACGAGTGTTTCACTCTGCCTTTTATTTAATTTTTTTTAAACAAGTTAATACAAAGAACACTTAACATTGTTTCTGTTATAAACAGATGCTTAAAAAGCCATTAAATCAGTTGGACCATGTCCATATGTTCCTTAGAAATTACAACTAGTGTCGTAGAAACAGTTGGCATTTTCTTTGCTGTTGTGTCGGCATGGTTACTGCTGCCATCATCATCAGCATCATCATTGCCCTTGTCATCATTAACATCAAATTTGCTCCACCATATGTTCAGTAATTTCATTGCTTATAGTGAAAATTGGTTTCATAATAATAATCATTATTTATTGAATAAGGTCATTCTCATGCCAACCTAACAAAAACACTACAAATCTCTTCCTGCATGACGGTTACAACAATTGTTTCACTCAAAGTTCATGGGAATCATGGGATTTGTTGTTTTTATTATTAGATGATCTCAGTAGCCAATGCTCTATTAATCTGTAAAGGAATATTAGAGTCAAAAACCAAACCTTCCTAGACACTGACCTTTGAAATGGTTCATAAATGTCTTTTAAAAGCATACAACTTACAGTACAC
Source organism: Sinocyclocheilus grahami (assembly GCF_001515645.1). NCBI lineage: Eukaryota > Metazoa > Chordata > Actinopteri > Cypriniformes > Cyprinidae > Sinocyclocheilus > Sinocyclocheilus grahami. The sequence goes on from NW_015505503.1 coordinate 367,962, forward strand.
ACTTGCACGACTATAAACGGTGTTTTTTTCCTCAAACAGGTGCATTTCAGCTTGGCTTTTGAATCTCCAGTCTCATATGTGTTTTCTACAGCTCTGTGTTTCTCTGAATGTCTCTCCCTTTCACTGTCCTGTAAATTTTATTTCTCTGAATTATTCAACGTCTCCTCAAAGTGCAACCAGACTTAAGGGGGGGAAAAGCATGGCAGATATGGAAATGGGGCATTAGACAAGCAATAGAGATGAAGTACATGGAAGCGAGAGGATAGGATGACAGATCTCCTCTTTCCACCCACAGCTCTTCATCATCATGTGCTGTATTATCCTCCATTTCTCTCTCCCCAGCCTCAGGAGACCCATATTAACTTAGATATCAATGACAGCTAAGACTTACGCCTCCTACTGTCCCAACGAAATAAAGAGAGAGAGAGAGAGAGAAATGGAGGAACAAACACAAACGAGACAGTGACAGAGAGAGAAAAGCAAGGAGAGAAAGAGAGAGACTACAGTAATATCGGGTCCACACTGCAAGTGAGTGACGTGACAAAACTAGCTTATAATCAATGAAACTGTCAAAGCGTGCGCTGGTGCAGAAGTTGAGGTTTAAAAATCAGTTTCTGCAAGGGATCCTGTAGGCAATGGTATAAAGTATTGAAATATTGTGAGTGCTTCATCACAAAGGTAGTATTCTGGAAAGTGTTCTTTCACTTACATGTTCAAAGTAATAAGTATAAAGCATATTTGAATTAGTCATCATCTCCATTCATATGTCCTATTATTGAGAATGTATCATTTTGTCTGCTTAATTGAACTAAAAAGGCATATCACAGTCAGAGAATCTTAAGAACCAATAAATAAAATCCATTTCAATGCAAAATATACTGTAATTGGCCAAATATTTCCATTTATCCTGGTGAAGAGATGTCTCATCAGTCACCACAGCATGTGTCTATATTATAACCATTGATGAAGATGAATTTGACTCAGCATGTTCAATCTGCGCAATGCACAGTTCACATTTCAGCAAAATGATTTAAGTTTAGACATATAGAGTCTTATATATTTGGGATATTGAGGACAACTGCGGTTAAAGAGGTTGCTTTGCACCAAAGTTAACAACAAAGTCTCATTTCATCTATTTCAAAAGCTAAGAAAACATCTTTTAAGGTCAATTAGACTACTCTTCAAAGGTAAGATCTCTTTTGCTCACCAAGGATGTATTCATTTGATTAAAAATGCAGTAAAACAGTAATATTGTTAAATATTATTAAAATTTAAAATAACTGTTTTCTTATAAATGTATTTATTTAAAATGTAATTTATTCCTGTGATGGTAAAGCTGAATTTTCAGCATCATTACTCCAGTCTTCAGTGTCACATGATCCTTCAGAAATCATTCTAATTGGTGCTCGAGAAAATTTTTGTTTGTTTGTTTTTTTGATTCATGTAAATACAGATTTTTTTCTTTCCCTTGAGTATATTTTAAAGTATATTTTGGCTAATGAAGTAAAATACAATTACAATACCCATATTAAAGTATACTTTTTCAGTACTTCTTACACCCCTCTACAGGCCCTGTGTGTACATTTATGTCAGTTTGAAGACGATAAAGATGAAAGGTGACTGGACGTACACACTGACAGTGCTTTTTTCATTTTTATTTCTGGGTGGCACAAATGACAACAACTATTGATGCAACAAAGTTAAGGTAAGGTACAGGTCAATGTTATGTAAATAAACCATGTAATATGGCAACTACCATTAAGAATGCAGACTCTGACCTCCAACAGTTTAATCACAGTCAGTGTGAACATGCATTGCCTTGAGGAGTCAGAAGAGGAAGCTAGGATGTGGAAAAAAGAGAGTGTGAATGCTGATGACATAAAGCTGTGCATAAAAGGGGGAAAAGGGTACACAGGGCTATTTTATATCTCAGCAAGTGAACAACTGTGTCCTAACCAGGCATGACTTCTGTTATAGCACTGTGTTGGGTAGCCCGCCCACAGTTAAATCTTACTGGTCCAAAATCCTGCTAGAGCACAACAGGAAGTACATTTCTATACTGTTTGCTGATTGCTGATTTTATTACATCATTTGCAATGCTTCTTGGTATGAGACCTTAATCACTTCAAAAGAAAGTATAGCCTCTTTTTCTCCATTTAAAAATTTTAAATACTTTTTAGCTTCATATTAAATGTCGACTGAATGATTTATCTCATCTCAGAGCCATTTGGTTCAATGCTTTTTATTTTTTTAAAATACCATTTGGAAATAATATTTCCAGAAACCAGGATGTCACTGCTGTGTTTACATGGCGTTTTGGACAAATAAATTACTTGGAAATGTGTCGCATCACACGTAGTTAGGACACAGGGTAATGTGAGCTGGCTGCACTCAGAAAAGCCTTTGGGAAACTTACACAAAACACTGTTTACAATGTTAAATCCTCAGTTTTAGTGTGTGTGTATTTGTGAAAGGCTGTGAACTAATGCTGCTTTATTTTCACATCATATACATACATTTTTACACAATATTTATATATTTAACTTTTTGCTCTTTTAACCCTGATGTATGAATAAACAGGCATATATAATCAGTAAACATCAGTAAACACAAATGTGACAGGAGATATTTCTCAATGCTAGTGTTGCTGTAAAAATCTGGCCTTGTTTAAGTCAACAGACAAGCCTAATTAGTCTTCCTGTCGTTCTCTTTATCAATGATGTAACCAGTGACTTTTAATTAGGATCAACCTGCATTGCTGTAGCTGGCTTTGGATTTCCTTTAATGCTGGTAAGTTCAAACTTAGAGCAGTTGTCTTTTTTTTTTGCATTTGTAATGAGCTCTCCTATGTCCTTAACACATTTTTGCATATCTTTTCAGGGTTCAAACAAGAAAACCTGTTTTCTCAAGGAGGGAACATCTTTTTTGCTTTGTGATGGACAGTAATACACAAACCAAGAGTGTGTTGTAGCAAAAGCAAAACATTTCCCTGACTTTTGATTGCAGGACGGAGCATCGCTTTCGCAAACCCTTACGTGTATTCTGCTATAGTTTACCCTAGTAAACTTTGTTCACTCTGACACAAGCAACTGTACTCCCTGTCATTGCATTGGGGAAAACCCTTTCCATGTTCGACACGGGGCAACTCCTGTTAAGAGCACGTACATCTTTAAAAGCCCTTAGTAGAATTCATTCTAATTATACATACACAAAAGATACAGCTTAGAATAGTGCATAAGATTAGATCGGTCAAACGTACTACCAAACGAATGGAGCCACCAAACAAATGGGAACAATGTGATTCTCCAATATACATATTACACGTCTCTGGTCTGGCAACTAACATGCCATTCAAGCATTGGTTATAATATGTCTTTTAAAAATAATTAAATAAAGCATTGGTTTATACATATAGCGCAAGCTTTAAATATGGCAAGACATCATTTTATGTTAGTAAGGAAGGTGAGAAGGGTGTTAAAATTCGGAAGCACTTCATCTCCGTCAAATGGTTGTCACCTGCGGCAGGCTCGACTTTGATTCCAACTACGCTTACGATACAAAAAAGACGAAATTGCAAATAGTACATAAACAGTAAAAAGTACATCATGTATTGCTAAAGATAAAATGCTACCCAGTGGCATTCACATCACAGGTAGAACACTTTCGTTTTAAGAAGAAGTCTGAAACAACAGTCATTCAGCTTATTTGGGTGGTTTAAAATAACCACTGGAAACGAGTCTTCACACCGAAGGAATTCGAAAGCAGATATTTACACCTTGTGTTTCTTTGTAACAGATGAATGCACTCAACCTCTTTTGATTTCCCTTTATCGTCCTTAACCTGTGGAATTAAGTAGTTAATTGACCAATCCAGTGCTTTATTGAGTTAATGTCAAATGAAAAGTTTATTTCCAGACGTTAGTCCTCATTTGAGTCAGGGCTTAAGCTGATACAGCCAGAGACCTCATCACTGTGGTTTTGTTAAAAGCTAAATCTGCCCTGCTCTGCTCTTTTCCGGCATTACTCATAGACAGACTTCATGACCTCCTGGCTGACAAAGTGGCTCCATTTCAGGCAGAGGGCTGTGTAACTGGCTCACCTTGGCATCGCTTGACATCTCTGTGCCAGGAGAGTCTGACAGCCGTGTCTGTCCTCCAGGGTTTACCCCTGAAACCCAATGACACCCTGGAGCCATTGCCACTGAAACAGAACGAAGCATCACTGTAGCTCAGGATAATTTGACTCGATGCAGACCCATGAGAGCATGTTGATACATCCTCACATCAATTCAACGGTTGAAAATAGCCATCCAGGAACATGCTGTAACTGTATTTGTTGTCACATTTTTGGAACTGCTGTCCCTGGAGTTGGTCCAGAAGTAGAAATTATCTCCAAAATGAAGCTGGTGAGGATATAAAGAGAGAGAGAGTTACTTGTTTCTTTCTTTTTCGTTGTTTCTTTATAGTTCATTACAGACCCAACTGCCGTAACATGTGCTTCAATGACTTTTAATGCAATCTAGTGTTTAGAAAGGAATGCTTTGTACCTTTACAAGTGTGTTGCCTCTTCCTTCCGAGTTCAATAGTCCTTCTCTGCCTCTCGCAATACTGGCATTTTATTTGCAAGCAGCCCTAAGCAGCAGTTCCATTGAACATTTCACACTCTTTTATAGTCCCTAGGTGGCTTGTACATTAGATGTCATTGGCCCGTAAAAACTCACAAGGCTGTTCAAACAAAGTGTGCTACTTTTTAGACACAACTGTTTGCTTGGTAAACAGATGCTTTATTGTTGTGTAAAGAAACAAGAGGTCACCATCAGACATCTCTGTCTCCTTTAAAATGGTGCATAAAAAAAATCTAAATTTTGTTTTGTAGTCTCGCCTTTTGTCTTTGAGCAAGAACCATATATCTCCATTCGGATCCATTGGGAATGAAAAAAGATAAGACAGACGAGAAAAAAAACATGTCTACAGGCAGTTTGGGAGAACATATTTTGGATCTGCTGAATTAGAACCAAGCCGTCATCAATTACAGCGCCCCCTGGTGTTCTGTTGCAGTGTGGCAGCCAAACGCCTGGCTGGAAACAGCTTGGAACAGCAGAGAGTGAGTGAGTTTGACAGCTGTGTCCATCAGTCATTTGGACAGGACAGACAGGCCTAGTACTGCTACCATTTTCGTTGGTCTCTTGAGCAACTCCCAATACACCTAAACTCTCAGACCTTCACGTGATGCCCACAACTTCACTTCAACTGATGCCCTCCACCAGATTTAGTGGTTTCCCATGCCATGTGCATTAGGATGCTACAATAGGGGGTAGGTATTGCAGCAACATGCTAGATTTTGCCACCGAATCATCAATCTAATAGGTTCTTGCTTTCACGAAAAGGATAATTATCTACATTCTGAAGTATTCAAAGGAAGCAGGCTGTTTGACAGATATTGCAAAGAATACACATGGGTCAATTTAGCAAAGTTGTTTTGGCAGTGCTACTTATGACACTGCCGGATTTGTTCACCTAGACGTGTGCTCCTCCGTCACCATGGCACCTCATCTCTGCAGGCGACTGTCGTCCCCTGAAATGTCTCTCTTGAGGTCTGTCTGTAATAGAGACTTGCTTATCGACCTTGTCTTTACCTGTGCTGTGTCTGAAATGAGTTTGAAATAGAAACAGCCAGAATAGCTATGACTTGAAGTGATATTGGCAGTCCGCTCCCTGGATAATTGCTGGAATGCATCCTTTGATGAAGGTGTTGAGGTAAAGAGTCCTAGGGACATTGAACTTTGCCAAATTCACCTAGATGGCATTTAGAACATTTAGAAATATAGAGGCTAAAGTACAACATGACATTGTGACAAATATGCAATAGATTAATTTAATAGTGTTGCTTCTACACTCACATAACCTACAGTATGTGGTGTACAAACCTAATGTATTTCTCTCAGACTATAGTTGCTATATTTAGTGCTTAGAGGATCTTATAAGTAAAACACCTGGAATGGTGGTTCATCAAGTGCGACATGAGGATGCCCTCTGCTCTTTTTTACGTCACGCCACACACATGCATACATGCACGTACATACATTGACTTGAGGGAGCTGTGGCTGTTCACATCATGGTCATGATGAAATATGAATTATACTGTATGTGTCCTGAGGCCAGACTGTTTGAAAGGATCAATGCAAGAAATGTCCAGTGAAGAGGTGATAAGTTGAAAGGAGACAGTAGAATGGTTTGCAGTTTGATCTGGTTGTTTGTGTGGCATTTAGAACATTTAGAAATATAGAGGCTAAAGTACAACATGACATTGTGACAAATATGCAATAGATTCATTTAATAGTGTTGCTTCTACACTCACATAACCTACAGTATGTGGTGTACAAACCTAATGTATTTCTCTCAGACTATAGTTGCTATATTTAGTGCTTAGAGGATCTTATAAGTAAAACACCTGGAACGGTGGTTCATCAAGTGCGACATGAGGATGCCCTCTGCTCTTTTTTACGTCACGCCACACACATGCATGCATGCACGTACATACATTGACTTGAAGGAGCTGTGGCTGTTCACATCATGGTCATGATGAAATATGAATTATACTGTATGTGTCCTGAGGCCAGACTCTGTTTGAAAGGATCAATGCAAGAAATGTCCAGTGAAGAGGTGATAAGTTGAAAGGAGACAGTAGAATGGTTTGCAGTTTGATCTGGTTGTTTGTATGGTTAAAATATGTTATATTGAAACTTTGAGGTACAAGGACAACCTACCAGGCAGTTTCTAGAATGTTTTTAAAATGTTGTACTGCAGCATTACCGAACTGCAACCAAAAGGCAATACTTTAAAATGTTTTATACTTGCTGGGAGCAACGATCCATAGTTTTACCTGGTGTTTACTATGGTGGTCTCACTACATAAACTGCAATTATAACTGCAGGACTATAATTATTATGCACTATTGTGTGTATACTATTTTGATTAGTGATATTTACAGTGGTTTGGTAAAAGTTAGCTACTTATGTGATAGACGCCCGTTAGGGTTGTAAACTGTATAAAATTGGCTGGTTATTTTATTCTTTTGCAGATTGAAGTGGGTTAGCATGTTAGCAACAGTTGACAGAGTAGAGTTAGCCTTTTAGCCTGTCTCGTCAAATTAGCCCATCTCCACTGAGTGCTGCAAGCTATAGACAGGCCACTCGCTTCACTGCCCATAGACTTAAACAACCTTGCTTCACTGTTTTGTCTCCTTTTTCTTGTTTTCCATTCTGACTTCCAATACTGATACTTTAAAATGTTTTATACTTGCTGGGAGCAACGATCCATAGTTTTACCTGGTGTGGTATGGTGGTCTCACTACATAAACTGCAATTATAACTGCAGGACTATAATTATTATGCACTATTGTGTGTATACTATTTTGATTAGTGATATTTACAGTGGTTTGGTAAAAGTTAGCTACTTATGTGATAGACGCCCGTAAGGGTTGTAAACTGTATAAAATTGGCTGGTTATTTTATTCTTTTGCAGATTAAAGTGGGTTAGCATGTTAGCAACAGTTGACAGAGTAGAGTTAGCCTTTTAGCCTGTCTCGTCAAATTAGCCCATCTCCACTGAGTGCTGCAAGCTATAGACAGGCCACTCGCTTCACTGCCCATAGACTTAAACAACCTTGCTTCACTGTTTTGTCTCCTTTTTCTTGTTTTCCATTCTGACTTCCAATACTGTCCTTTCTCACTATCGACTGAGTCACGGCTAACGCATGAGGGGAATACCTGCTGACAAGGCACACAAGCATCTAGCATAATTTCATTGAATGTGATCTCAAACGTATATATCCTGGCCCGATGGTAATCATTGTTTCTGGCAAAATACTGTAGTCACTAAAGTAAAACTGTGGTAACTTGGCATTAGCAGCTACTGTTATGATTCTTTTTGACCACATCAGTATGGACGCGCTCACTCTTTGTAGTCGTGCATGAGCGAATGTCGGTTAGTATTACAATCAGCTTAGAAGGTCAAAATGAAACCTGAAGGGGTTTTAGGGATGTTGCAGCATGCTGACGGCCAAAGCCATGTCTCAGCACTGTGTTTGAAGAAGTGACAAAACCTGTGTTTAGAAATATGACCAAATTTACCCAAATGAAGATGTTAATTTGTTCCTGTAGATAGTAAATCAAGCAGTAATTTGCTAATGCGGTTAGACATGCAGATTAGCTCATATTATGTTTTTAAGTGTGCACATCCTTTAGTGCATTCATGTGCTTTTTAATTCAGGAGTGTTTTGATTTGAATTTAAAGGAGAAGACAGGATCTAAAGAATCACAATTCAGTCGACTTCCAGTGAAGGTCCAGTGAATAGGTAATGTGGGCAGTGTGCGTTGAGTAGGCATTAATTATTTAGGGAGTGTGTTTAAAGAGAAAGACACCGAGACGTATTACCCTGATAATGAGCAAGAGACGAACAGATTTAACACACGAGCACACACACACTTATGCCATATACGCCCAGCTAGCCTGAAAAAGAGTACTGCACACTTACACAACTGCACACACACTTTGAATTATAGGCTAAACCAGAAAATTGACCATTTTGAATAAGCATAGAAAAAAGCATAGAAAATACTAAAGTTTATCAAACCATATTTTATTTTATTTATTTTTATTTATTTTTGCACCTTCTCACAACTTTGCATAATAGTAAGGTTTGATAAATCTGACAAAACCTCCTTTTGTGGGCATCTAGGGATATTTCATTTTTACTTTATCACTGCAAAAAGTTTTATTTTAGTGCCAAGGTCTGGTCTTTAGTAATTACCTTAAGTATAGGATGTTAAGTATGTGATGTTATCATTTACAGCAGATGTGTTCAGATAGGATACTGAACACATAATTTCCTCTGTATAAATAAAACAGCAGTCAATAAAAAGTCTCAATCCTGATAGAAAAACGTGTGTGTGTGTGTGGTCCTCAGGGGCATTCAGGCACTGCAACAGGAGAGAACGTGACATAACGGCCTGATGATGTCAGACACAGGAAATGCTTAGAGAGTGAACATATGTATCTAACTAATGAACAGACGGTAAATGTACCAGCAGCCTCTCTGTCCATGTCTTTTCTTCCTTTCTTACAGTCTCTTCCCCTCTTTACCACAAGTACTATTTCTCTTATCTTTCTTATAACTCCTTCTTCGCCTTTCTCTTTGTTTCTTTCCTCACAACTTTCTCTGTTTAATTTAGTTTGCCTCTCTCTATATCTGGCCATCTGTTTCCAAACGTTATTCTTTAATTAAGATGGTGCTTGGGAAGCTGTCTTAGGCACCTGCCACAAGTTGGCTCCGACCCTATTCGTTACACCCTCTCCACATGCGCATGTTCCTCCTTCTTTTCTCCCGTCATCCTCTCATCTTTCCCTCCACTTGCCCTGCTGAACTCTCCCCATCCAATCTCTTTGCCAGTGCAGTCAGGGCTGATCCATCTCAAGCTTTCCAAATGCAATAATCCAACAGTAGACACCATGCCAGAGACTGCATGTACGTGGACGTACCATATAACTACACATTGTTTGAAGAGGAAAAAAATCTGCATGTACGTGAACGTACCATATAACTACACATTGTTTGAAGGGGGAAAAAATCCCTCTCCATCTTTGTGTTTTATCCTCTCATATCTCTTTGATGTGGGCTAAATATGTGCAATAGGAATAATATGTTTTATATTAGTAAGATCCCACAATAGCTATGCAGAAATACAATCTTAAGAATGTTAATAAAACTGTCCAGAACCTAAAAAAAAAAGGAAATGGGAAAGGTTCTAAAAATAGGCTTCATTTTAAAATCAAATTTTTCATTCTACAAATTCATTACATAAATGTATCCATTTATTATTGATTTTTGAAGTCATATTTTGAAATTATATAGTATGTGAATTGAATTGTAAATATATCCTTATTAACACAGCTTTCTCAACATGCATTGTGTATTGCATTGTGTGTGTGCCTTCCTCTGCTTGTAAACAAGGTGCAGCGCATGCTCTACGTCAGAATGCCGGCTCCTGCGTCAGCAGCACCACACGCATTCTTTGTGGTACACTCGTGAACGCACGTCGACACGGAAGAGAAGAAATTGTTGAATGAAGTCGTTATTTTTGTTTTCTTTGCACACAAAAAGTATTCTCGTATCTTCATAAAATTACAGTTGAACCACTGATGTCACATAGTCTATTTTAACAATGTTCTTACTACCATTCTGGCCTTGAACGTGGTAGTTGTTTCTGTCTATGCAGGGTCAGAAAGCTCTTGGATTTCATAAAAAATATCTTAATTTGATAAACAAAGTTCTTACAGGTTTGGAATGACATGAGGGGGAGTAATTAATGACATAAGTTTAAATTTTTGGGTGAACTATCCCTTTAAAAATATCGCTCATCATTTAATCAGCAAGGATGCAAGTTAATGTAAAGAAATGTATATTGTTACAAAAAACTTTGTTTTTTGGTAGGCCTCTTTCAAATAAATGCTACTCTGAACTTTCTATTCATCAAAAATCCAGAAAAGAAAAATTATTATATTTAAAATATTATGCAGGGAAAACTGTTTTCATAACATTAATAATAATAGAAAGAAATGTTTCCGGAGCAGCAAATATTAGCATATTAATATGATTTCTGAAGGATTATGTGACACTGAAGACTGGAGTAATGATGCTGAAAATTCAACTTTACCATCACAGAAATAAATTACATGTTAAATTACAATAGAAAACAGCTATTTTAAATGGTAGTAACACTTCACAATATTACTGTTTTACTGTATTTTTGATCAAATAAATGCAGTCTTGGTGAGCACAATAGACTTCTTTTAAAAACATTTAAAAAAATCTGACCAACCCCAAACGAACTGATATATTTATTTTTTCCTTTGGTACAACCAGGTTATTAGAATAGTGTATGTTCATATACACTATGAAGATATAAGCTTTAGTGTATTTGAGTCTGTTCGTGTTTTTATGCTCTTGGTCATGCAGCATATGGCGTATATTTTTCCTTAATTTCATATAACATAGTACATTTCAACTGATTTCCCATCAGCCCCTAATTCTCAGCGAGTATGTATTTCTACGTGTCTCGGGAGGGAATGTGCTAAGAACAAACACTAGCGTGGCTGTTTAGTGAATTGGCCCCTCTGTGTTTCGAGTCATGATGTGATTGATAAGGTCACACTACATAGTGTGTGTTTATGTCCATTATTAGCATATCCGTATATGTACAGTACATGCTCCTGAGATCATCCACTTGTGATTTACATGTAATAAAATGTCAGGGTTTTTTTACTCTTGATCTGAGTGGTGATATTTGCATATGTGATTACATTGCAGTCAATGACACTGGGAATCATTTGCAATGGTAATCAGTGTTTGTGGATAAAGTGACCTTGATGAACATGTGTGGCATTTATGGTGTGCATTACAAGATGTGACAGCTGTTTGTGTGTGTGTCTTACCCATGGTTTTGAGAGAGGAGTATTTGTTGAAGTCCATGTTGTTGTGAGGCTGGGACAGAGTCATTACGGGACTCAAAGTAGGATGCGCGACATTATTCAGGTGGTTATGCTCTGAAGGAAGAGAGAAAGCACAGAAGGAGAAGGAGGACAGGAAGGAACGAGAGAGCAAAGAGGAGAGAGAGGGACACAAGGAGGAGGGGTGCGTTAGTAAATGGGAAGTCAGCACATTTATAGAGAGATGAGTGCATGTGATTATACAGTAAAGGAGAAAGTCTGACGTTAATTTCAGCGAGTAAAGGAGAACGAAGGACATGCATGAGTCTTATATCTCAGAGGTTCCTGTAGAGCACGGCGCTTGCAACATCAAGGTCATGGTTTCAGTTCTCAGGGAACTAATGCTATGTATAGCTTGGAATGACTTTGTGACTTTAAATAAAAGTGTCTGTTGTATAATTGTGAATGTAGGCTGCTGTTGCATAACGCTGCAATCTTAATGAAGTTCTCAGTTACGTTTTATGCAAGTATAGTGCCAAAAATTTTTAATTAGCTTTTTTTTTTACTTGCTTCCCAGTTAAAATATCTGTAAAAATCCTTAAAACAAGATTAATTTACTTGAGAAGTGGCAATGCGTAAGATATTAAGACTAGTTTTCAGAGAAATAACAGTATCTTTTTGTCACTTTAAAGCCTACTGTGCCATATTTGATATGCAAATTTCAGAAGGCCTCTAAATTAACATGATCAAAAACTTGCTGAAAAACCTGTTGTACACTATCTACTACATGCCTTCTGTCGTCTGATTGATAGTTTATACTTTTTTTAGCCAGTAAAAGGCCTTCTAAAAACTACATTGTGTCTTTTTGCTGTAAAATCTTAGTTTTACATAGGAGTATACATAAGAATAACTTTTATTTTGTTAGTAATATTCAAGATAAACACTAACTGGGAATTACTTGATTCTTCATACAATATTTCTTAGAGAAATATTTTATTCTATCAGTCATCATGTATTGCATTGCATTATATGTTTGTCCCTATAAAATAAAAACTACAAGGCTTTGATCATAAAAATTAAGCATTTCAATATAATTTTGCTTTGACATGTTATTGGGAGATACAGAGTGACAACTAATGTTTATATGCATTTTATATAAGTATGACTAAACTGTTATCGCGATCTCACTGATTTACATTACAAGCAACCAGAATTTATCTTAGTTTTTGAGCATATAAATATCTGCTCCAAATTGCATCTTTTTGCTAAGTTTGGGCTTCTGAATTAAACTGAGACATTTTTTACCTCCTTAAGTATAAGCTCCATATTCTCCTATATCATACTATATGAGCCATAAAAGCCGGACGTATCGAATATTTAGTTATTGTGAATGTATTTTGTCTAAATACACTGGCAGATTTTTTTTCCTGTTTCAGGTATAAACGAGTTAAAAATAAGTTAAACAAAATCTACCAAAACACATAAGACAAAATGCACATATATTAATAAGAGTCTTAATATCTATGAAATGTCACTTCTCAAAAAAAAATCCGTGTTTAAAGGTTTTTCTAGATATTTTAAACTGGAAAACAATCTTAAAATCTCTTTTTAGAAATAAAATAGACAATTACTGAAACATATACAAGTGTAGAGCTGAAAAATTAATGTGGACAGCAAAGCCTCAGATCAGTTGGTCTTGGAAGAATTCGATGAGAAATGTTTGACTTCATATAGAGGACAGTGAACACCCACCAACGTTTTGGCAGTTTTGGTTCCTGTTTTTATTTTTTTACCCATTAATTTTCTTCATAGGTATTTCAAACAAATCCAACCATCTTCGACATAAATCAAAAGCAGAAAAATATTTGAAATTCAAAAATACAGGGTATGTGACCAGTGGCATGCACAGGTGGGGGGCTCGAGCCCCTGCCCCTTTGAGGTCCGACTCTTAAGTACCCTTGCAGTTCGATCTACGTGCCGGTCTACGGTCTACTTATTCACAATCACTAGAGTAGATATTTTTTGCATCTGCTTTAAAGCCTTACTGGTTAAACGTTTCTTTCTTGTGTTGAACACAAAAGAAGATATTTTTAAGAATCTGGGTAACCAAACAGTTGCTTGTCCACATAGACTTTGATAGTAGGGAAAAAAATACTATGGAAGTCACTGGACCAACATCTGTTTGTTTTCCACCTTCTTCAAAGTAGCGTTTATGTTTAGCAGAAGGAGGAAACTCATTCAGGTTTAAAACCACTTTTGAGTGAGTAAATGAAGGTATAAAAACTAAAATATAAAAAATAAAACATTAGCCTATTTTAATTTTTGGGTGAATTATTCCTTTAAAGTCCACGTTAACCGGAAGTTGCTGCCGACTTTATTTCAGTGTAGTGACGTATTTCCAGCTGAAACAGAATATTGAATAGAGGGCGTCATTTTATTTTTGCGCTCCTCCTCTCTGTCTCTTACTCATAGCAACCTAACGTTGGAGGGGTGTGTTTAAGGATATATTCTGCCCAAGCCGTGAAACTGACATCATGAGAGAAGGAATGCCATTCCAGAGCAGAAGCAAATGTTCCGATTTTGATTAAAGTCCCCCCCCCCCATTTGTGCACTCGTAACGCCTTTTTGCCCCTGCCCCTCCGGAGGTCTGTGCACTCCACTGTACATGACTATATTCTTAACATCATTTAATGTGGCACTATTCGTCTTAAAGGGGTCATATGATGCGATTTCAATTTTTCCTTTCTCTTTGGAGTGTTACAAGCTCTTGGTGCATAAAGAAGATCTGTAAAGTTGCAAAGACTAAAGTTTCAAATCCAAAGGGATATTCTTTATAAAAGTTAAGAGTCAACCACGCCTACCTAAAACGGCTCGTTCTAACACGCCACCCCACATGTCTACGTCACGATGTGGGAAGATTTGCATAATGCTGCCCAAATGTTCACACAAAGACAGAAGGCGTAACTTTTATTCTCGCTAGTATTGTTGCTGCCATGTCGTGGAGACACTGTGTGTTTCGTTGTGAAAGCGAAACTACTTTGTTTGGCCTGTGAATCGCCAGATCGGCTTTCACCGTGGACGAAGCTGAGTCCAGTCCGGGGTCGTCACATGTGGTTGCCACAAGCCCGCCAACCGCTCCTTCGATGAATCCGCCGGCTGCGCCGTTCTCAAGCTCGCAGTCCGCCGCTCACTCAAGCCCGCCGTGTGTGACGCTGTGTGTTTCATTGTGAAAGCCTTCCAAAAGAGGACACAACTATCAGTGGTTAAGTTGTATTTACAACACTGTTCCAGGACAGTTCAACCCAAAGAGAACAGTTGTTTTGCAAGAAAAAAATAATAGTTTTGTGAAAGAACTCAAATGTTTTGTGGGCAAACAAAGTACATCAGGGGGACACAATCATTTTGCAAGAAAATGTAATACTTTTGCGAGAGAATGCAAATGTTTTTGTGAAAGAGCGTGAAGTTCCTCAGGGGAACACAGTAATTTTGTGAGAGAGCGAAAACTATTGAAACAAATTTTTTTCCCCACAGCTCATATTTTTTTTCCATCACCATGTCCCCTTAGGGGCTCTGTAATATTCCAAGTTTTCTGAAGCACACAAGTCGTATGGACAACTTACGTTATGGTGCTTTTGTGTGCTTTTTTAAGCTTGAAAGCTCCAGTCCCCATTCATTTTAGTTGCATGAAAAATAAAGAATTTTCTCCTTTGTTTTTTCACAGAAGTAAAGTTGTTTAGTTTGGAATGACGCAAGGCTTTGTAAATTATACATTTTAATTTTTTCCCCCTGCTTAATCTGGTGTTGCTCTTCTTCATGCACATGATTCTAAATCAGACACAGCTTTTGCAGGATTTGACCTTCCGTTTTCCACAGAGCAATGAAAAACAGCTGGATTTGAGGACATCTGAAAACATCTGTCGCATGTACGAAGGTCAAACCAGATGAGTCTTACCCACACACATCCCGCCTACAGCTCGTCTATCTCAGTAGGCATAATTTTTGGAAAGTCACATAGATTTTTACCTCAAACACGCTCATTGCTTTGAATTCCAGGGGTATCAATACAAACCTTTTCAGGTTTAGTAAACTACATGTGAAAATATTTAGTTCAAATGTCCAAGGGAACCCTAAAGTGACTGTTCACCCAAAAATTTGAATTCTGTCATCATTAACTCATATGCCATCAAGCTTCAAAAAGGATATAAAATAACCATAAAAGAAATCCTACACACTAAAGGAAATTGTATAACTTCAAGAAGACTTTGAAGAATTTTATAATCATTTTTTTGTGCTGTTGTGTCTTATTTGAGACCTCAGTTCCCCATTCATTGTGAATGCATGGAAAATGACATGAGAGTGAGTAAATGCAAACAGAATGTTAATTTTTGATTGAACTTTCCCTTAAAATGGAGTAATTCCTGGAATGTCAGATGAAAATAACATTTTTTGTGAAAAACAGCAACAAAGTACACTGTAAAAAAATAAATAGTTGAGAAAACATAAAATAATAAGGCAACTTGATGCAGTAAGACTTTTGAGTTCTCTCAACAATAGATTTTTAGTCCTGCTCAGTAAAGATACTTTGTTTAGACAATGTAAACTTGTTTGTTCATGCAATGTTGATTGTCTTATATTGCTAATAGAAAAATTCTTGTCACAGCAACTGAAAAAACAGTTACTGTCATTGGGGTAACTTATTTTTTTCAGTTGCCACAATGAAAACAAAATATATAAAGTGTCATTTTATATTTTTAGCAATTTTTTCAATACACATTGTTCAAAAGCATCTTTTCAGACAATAGAAAAAAAAATGTTTATTTAAAAAGTGAAGAGAATTCGATTAAGTCATTTGCAATGCTTCATAGGAGTGAACAGGAAATCCCATGATTTCTGCTTCTGTAGTAAAATTGATTTCTTTGATTTGTGGATCTTTCTTCAGACTGTGGGTTGTGTAGATATTGGAGACATTGTTGAGATCTCATTTGAAACTGTAAGTGTCACTGGCATCTTTTTCTTAGGAGAAAATTTAAGGTCACTGCTGTCTTGTATTTTTTATTTTCTATGGGAATGTTTGTGCATGTCTGCAATTAATGCCCATTTCCGAGCCGGATGCATGATAGACTGCAGTATATGCCACAGTCTGCTGTCTGTATGCTGTGTGGAGGTCATTAAAGGTTATTTAGGACACACATCCGGTGTCCTCCCCTTTGGGCTGGGGTGTGTGGTCACTGACCTGATTCTGTCAGATCACTTTGCACTTTTGTGTGTATATGCACTTAACATATATGTTAGTGTTAGTGCATATGTGTGATTTTACGGCGGCAGGATGGATCGGTATGCCACATACATGCAGTCCAGATACAATTAAATGCTCAGTTTATATCACAGCTAATAGATGCAGGTCACAGATTAGGTCAGGTTCATGTGCACATATTGTGTGTATCAACACTGTCTGACAGATTTTAAAAGGGTTAATCATGCACACACAATCACACATAGTGTTATAAAAAGTACTGCGTGTATAACTATTGCTGTCAAATGTGATTTTTGCATCTACTGTATTTGTGTGATGCTTTCTGATCATTTTGATCAAATGATAATTCAATATTGCAGCTAAAGGCTGGTGCAAATTCTTCTCCAGACAGACTGTTTTTAAGGACATATATTTTTTCCTGACCAGGAAGCGTTCTTGCATCATTCTTCTCCAGACAGACCGTTTTTAAGGACATTTATTTTTTCATATAAAGCACAACAGAAGCACTTTTCCCATTCATTTTCTTCACAAGGATTTCTTCAATAAAACATTCTTATCTAGGGATCAAACTAGCCATCATCTCCAAGATTACAGACTTTAATTTGAAGCAAAAGAATATATTAAAACAGGAAAAACAGGTATTTTTGTTGAAGTACAATCCCATGAAGAATTGTGAATGACTGGATCAAATTAAAATAATAATAATAATAATAACGGTGCAATATACAGGCAATATAAGAAATATATTTAAATGTATTGCAACACACTAATGTTCAAAAGTTTGGGGTCAGTAAAAATAATTTTTTTTAAAGAAATTAATACTTTTATTCAGCAAGGATGCATTAAACTGATCAAAAGTGACAGTAAAGACCTTTATAATGTTACAAAACTATGAAACAAAACTAAAAATTTCATAGAAATGTTGTATGACTATGAATTTAAAGTTGTAATAAATTGTAAATAAATTCTTATTAAATTGTAATAATATTTCACAATATTACTGTTTTTAGTGTATTTGGTGAGCATAAGACATAAATAAATAAATAAATCTTTCTGACCCCTACATTTTGAATGGTAGTGGAAGTGTTTTGTCTTGATGTGTTTGATTTTTTTTGGTGGCTTGCTTTCTTGTGAGATTTATGAGTAGTATTGTTCATCACCTGGAATTTGCCTTACTTTTTTTTTTTTATTGTAATTACCCTGACTGATGACTTCAACAGAAGCATTTCCAGAACCAGAGTGATGCAGTTTATTGTAAATTGAGTCATATCTAAAGTGCTGTTTCTTCGACATGTATACAGCTGCAGCATTAACTAAAAATGCTATGGTAAAAAATCATCAATAAAATTGGTTAATGGTAAGTTCCTTTACTCTATTGGGTGAAAAACTGTAATAGATCAATTGAGACATTTAATGTAATTTAACACTAAAATGCTGTTAAAGTGAAAAAGAACAAGTCATAATGTATTGTAATTAAAAATTATGAACTTTGAATCCTTATGTAGCTTTCTTTTTACCATCTGTATTTTTAAGGTGGTTGTCAATATATTATACAGCAGGGAAACAAAAGATTTAGATATATTAACTATTTCAGTTAATGGAATGTCCTTTAAGTAAATTTGAGTTAAATCTGTAAAACTTAAACTGGTCTACCATTGCAACCAGAGATGCCATTTTTGTACTATAAAATGTATAGATTTTGTTTTACAGTGAATATTTAAATCTGTACATTTATTATATAACCTTTAGTATATAAATAAATGATCTAACAGGAAGCGTTCTTGCATCATTCTTCTCCAGACAGACTGTTTTTAAGGACGTATAGAATAAGAGATCTCTAACACTCCACACTGATCTAGTGTTTTCCTCTAGAGGCTTGTTCTAGAATAGAAGTGTCAGACTCCCAATAATTAAAGGTGTGACATATTTTCTGTTTCTTTCGAGTTTTTCCAGTTCTTTCTATTTTCTCTCTCTGTTATGTTGTGAAAGAGAATGGGTAAAATAGACTCCAAAATAGAAGTATTTGGAAAAACGGATAAGGTGTCAGTCAAGCAGAGAGATTATTTAATTAAAAGCACAGATTTTCCATTCTTCCATTCAGTGGCTTAATAACGAATGTCAGTTTGTAATTGAGATTGGTCAAAGCATGTGAAGTGATTCTCAATTGCAAAAGGTGTCATTCCTGCTCCTGGACATTTCTGCAGAGTTTGGATCCACCCTGCTCCAAAACGTCTGTCTGGAAAGTCCTAGTGACCCTGAAGATCTTGATCACTTGGTTCAGATGTGTTTAATAAGGTTGTAGCTAAACTCTATACCAAAAGGGGATTTTCGCCGTAACGCCATAGAAGAACAATTTGGGTTCCCCAAAGAACCTTTCAGTGAACATATCCTGAACCATTTTTTGAAGAACATTTTAATAATTTAAAGGGCTTTTTTTTTTTTTACTTTAAAGAACCTTTTGTGCAATGGAAAGGTTCCAAGGATGTTAAAGGTTCTTTCTTTATTTTTTTAAGAAGTGTAAGACGGTGGGCCTCTACTCTTTCTATAATGGTTGTCTATGCTCACACAGCAGCAAAATACGGTTGTTTGAAGTGAAAAGTGTTATTCTATTTTATATTACAAGGCTCTGTGGAACACTTGATTCTGATTGGTCAGTCACGGCATTCCAAGGTATGTTATTCCTCGATAACAACAGGTAAAAGCTGATAACACAGGCTCATCCGGGTAACTGAAGTCGGCGCTATACGCTTGTTAGGAACAGTTTTTTGTTTTTTTTCGTGGAAGCTTTGCGTTTGGTTAGCTAATAAAATATTAAAACTCAAATCAATATTATGTGTACAATTATTTAATAATGTTGTCCTGGTATCGCGGACTTGCTCTCTCTTGTTTCATACAAACGCAGCTGCTGCCATTTTGTGCCGATTAAATATGTCAACTCAAATCAACATTTCGTGTCTAATTATTTACTTATTTGGCAAGTAGCTGTGTAAGAAGCGGGATAATGTACATCCAGCTGCTTGTTATCGCAGAATAACCCAGACAGGGTGATCAGGACCCCAATGCGAAGCGGATTATCCCTACATTATTCCTTACTTACACAATTTGCTTATGAAAGTTTCTCAATATATAACAGGCACAGTTATCTGTACTGTGTTTACATATTTCCTATTGAAACGGTTTCCAAGCTTTGGTGGGACTTTTTTTTTTTTGACAATAAGATTTAGTTATATCACAAACTTTATGATTAGCTACTTGCTAGTTATTTACAGATGAAGAGACATTTTCATTCAAGAAAGTATTTAATTGAATATAAAAAAAAGAGTAGTGCAAGATAAGTCATCAATTTTTCACAGAAAGAAAAGACTACTTTAAATTTTGTCAGTGTTTACGAGTTCATAAGCATGTTGACGGAGACTAAAATTAATTTGGATGTTTAGGTGTCTTTTTCTTATTGAATATCACATTTTATTCTCAAATGCATTAAACTGCCGACATAAAATGGGTTTAAACAATGTGTTTCGCATTGATTTGTAAAATGTTATCTGTTTTGATATTCACTATAGTTATCTGTCAATAAAGTTAGATTGTGTGTGTATACTGTCTGCTATAGCATGTACCAGACAATTTGAGCCTTTCACTTGTTCAATTCTCAAACACTAACTTTATGTGGGCATAGCCAATGTAAAATTATGTTAAACAAAGAAATGTTCACCTCTCAAAGCACATAAGAAAACGTGCATTGCTCTGAAAGCTGTTGTTGAATTTTGACCTTTATTCACCATATGTTTTACCTTATATTGCATGTGCAATAGCTTTTCATGGCATTTGTTGGAAGGCTCTGATTATTGACTGGTCTGAAATCAGCTGAGAGGGTGAATTTTCTGCCTTAAGAGACAATTCTTGGTCTGCCAGTGCACAATGCCTGGAAGTCCACACTGTTCCAAGTTCTGGCGCTGGTGGATTGACTTTACGAGCACGTGGCTCTGAGCGATTTTCTGCGGTCAGGCTGCAGTTGTAATCTAATCATCTAATCATCTAAACTCCATTACACGCAGATGTGGAGATCAGACTCTGATACAATGAGACATGACTGTGTCTCACACTATATCTGCCCCTCAACCCCTTTGTCCTGTTCTGTTTGCTCATATTATTCTTTCATTATCTTCACTGATTCCTGTAAAATCAATTAATCGGCAACAAATAAAGAATTAGAGGTCAGAGGTCAACTCAACCCATCTGATACTACAAACTTGATTTAGGGTGCACTATTTAATGATCGACATCATGTGACATGTTTAAGGTTAAAAATATATTTCTTGCCCCAATTCTCTCTGCTCTCCATTATTTTTTCCATCGCTAATTCCTCATTGTAGAGTGATGGGTGGGTGGCCTGTGCTCCTCTCAGACTGGAGTAACTTGTAATGAACTGCTAAATGGCTATCAAACTGTACCTCCCTGTAACGGCCCCTCTAATACAAAAATTAAGTTACTTTATCTCTGGATGCAACTGTTGGGTGCTATTCTGAGCACCAATTTGGTGAGCAGACTCAATATAAAAAATCTGATATTAGAAAACAGAAAATTATTTTGTGTCTAAATCCACATTGTGCTTCTCTGTTTAGACAAAGTAGGGAGTAATACTGTCAGACTGGAACCACAATAAAAATCACAGTTGAGCTTGTGGCGGCTAAAACCTGTTGTGTTTTCTAAAAGTAAAGGTCAAGTATCAATGGACAATCACACTGTAGAGACAGAGAAAAGTATTTCGAACCTTACAGTTTAAATAATCTGTTTTCTGTATATAGAAGAAAATCTCCTGCTGTTTTGACCATCCACAGGAGGCTGAGCTTAACTTTTTAAGACAGACTTCACAACACTTTTTGTAGAGTGATTCCTCACTGGAACAATGTATACGGTAGAAAAAGTGTTTGATATCCATCCGTGGATCTGCTCCATCGGAGTTGGAGATTTCTGTTCTCTGAGGGTAGGCAGTCCCTCGGGATAAAATTCAATCAAACATACACGGCTCGCCACAGAAAACGCACTACTTCTCATTAATAATGCATCATCCCGCTCAGGAAGAAAGAGCAATCAACATGCATATTCATTTAGCTTCTTAAATATTACTGTCCAGCCCTTTAAGGCTTTGAAGAGCATTTTATGGCAAGGAGAGAAAGAGAGACCGAGACATGAAAAGAAACAGTAAAATAACCTAATATGCAAAAGAAATATTGACTGCCACGAGGGAAAGAGAAGGTAAGACAAGGCCATATTGCCTTGCTTTATCACTTCAGAAGTGGAATTGAGCTTGTGCTTGTGTGTGTGTGTGTGTGTGTGTGTGTGTGTCTAAGATCAGCTCCTTTGTCACACCTCTCCAAGTACACACTTAGAATTGATTTGAATTGGCTCTTATATACTTTGACGAATAATCAGTAGTGACAGTGATGGGTTGTTAGACAGGCTCACACACACACACACACACACACGCACACACATTTTTCTGTCAAACAACTACACTTGGCCCTAGATCTGTGCCACAACTCACAATCTGACACAGTTTACTGCTGTCAACATGCATTTAGTTACCTCTCTCACACACACACACACACACACACACACACAACTATCCATTTGTTGAAGGGTGTATGTATTGTAACATTGGTGCCTACCCAACCTACACAGACACAATGCCATTAAATATCAATTATCAAGATATCAATAAAATATGAAATCAGTAAAATTAGAAAAACAAAAAAAGTGTTTCTAAAGTTTGTTTAGAATATAGTAAGCAGCTTTAAGAAAAAAAAAAGTTGCTGGATTTGCTTAAGTTGCTTAGATTGTGAACTTCATGACGTGTAATAGAGTTTAATATAGTTCTATATGGGTAAATAGTGAAAATATGATTATGAAAGTAGATTGTTATTTTGGATGTACAAATATGCCTTTAATTTAAATTGATGTCTTTGCATAATTAGAGCTACTTTCTACAGTTGCTTATACTTTGTTCAAATCCCTAACCCTAGTAATCACCAGACCTCCCTAGCAACTGCATAGCAACACCCTGGAAACCATCCAAACCACCCTAGCAACCACTTCCATTCAGGCACGGCGCCAGAATTTTTTCTCTACCGGTGCTAAGGGGGGGCTAGACCAATATGTGGGGGTGCTAAGAAAATAAATTATATTGATGACGTCAGAGTAAACCGGGGTTAAACCGGGGCTATTCAAAATTCTGACGGGGCTATAGCCCTCCCTAGCCCCGGTGTAACGCCGTCACTGCTTCCATTTTCTTCAGGAAATGTAAAAGTCTAGCTCTGTTTAATTCCTCTTGTTTTATCATAAATAGGCAATCATTAATAGTTTATTTTAGTGTGGGAGAGTACGAGGAAAATGCTTAGTTGAGCAAGCCAACTTAGAAAGCTTGAACAATATGGAACAGATTCAAGCAGGACAGATCGATTGGGATAAGGTTGTACGCAGATGTTTGCATTAATTAGCATATTTCTAGCTGCTATTTTCCATATTCGTGTGCTTTAGCCTTTCAGTGAGATGCTGTAATGCACATCTGGGTGTGTGCGAACTAGTATTCCCTACATTATGGGGACCAAATGTCCCCACAAGGATAGAAATACCAATAAATGTTGTCCCTTGTGGGGACTTTTTTTTTTTGTCCCCATGTGGAAAACAGCTTATAAATTATACAGAATTATCTTTTTTGAAAATCTAAAAATGCAGAAAGTTTTGTGTGAGGGGTAGGGTTAGGTGTAGGGTTTGGATAAGGGAACAGAAAATACAGTGTGTACAGTATATAAAAACCATTATGTCTATGGAATGAACCCATAAAACATGGAAACCCAACATGTGTGTGCATTAGTACGTGGTCCCTTGATGCAAGTTGCTCAAAGAATTTGTGGTATAGATGGATATACATTATCATTAAAACTTTAAAAGTGGGGTCTTTAAAAGTCAAGTCTCTCTTATGCTCACCAAGGCTGCATTCACTTGATCAAAAGTAAAGTAAAACAGTATTATTGTAAAATATTATTACCATTTAAAATAACTTTTTACTATGTTAATATATTTTCAAATGCAGTTTATTTCTGTGATGCAGTGTTAATTTTGACCGCAAATTTTGATTTAGTTTTAGTCATAGTCTTTTGACTAAAATGCCATTTAGTTTTAGTCATATTTTAGCCATCTGAATTGTTTTTAGTTTTAGTCTAGTTTTAATCGACTAAATATCGTAAGATTTTAGTCAACTAAATCTACAGTAAATTTAGTCGGCTAAAATCTAATGGGTTTTGTTAGAGTGCATTTATTAAGCATTTCTCTAACATTTCCAAACTCATTATATAGGTTTGATATTAAGGTTTTATCATGATAGACACCGGTTTAACTGCGGTGACACACAACATGCCTTTGTTAAAATTAAATAAAACCACTTCTCATAAAGAACAAGAACATGGTCTTCTTTTTAATGAAATACCAATGGTTATATAGGCTAATTATGCATTCTTTATAGCAACTTGTTTACCATATTCTTCATTCTTTCAAGCAGACATATTTATTTCTATAAATAAATTTAGTTGAATCTTTAGGGCTACTAAAGTTTTTCAGTCAAGAGCAGTGCGTGATTTTCTGTCTTTCTTTTGTTGCTTGATTAACATCAATGACTCGGACAATAGCAACTAAATTAGACTGCTGTGCTGTCCCTTTAAAACCGAATGCACAGCTGCAATGGATGCGATGCATGTTCTCCCTGCTGTTTACGTTCACTTAAAGGGGTCATATGATGTTGCTAAAAAGAACATTATTTTGTGTATTTGGTGTAATGAAATGTGTTTAAGGTTAAGGTGTTCTGCGGTTTAAGGTTCAAAAAACACATTTTCCACATACTGTACATTATTGTTTCTCCTCTATGCCCCGCATTTCTGAAACGCGTTGATTTTTACAAAGCTCATCGGTCTGAAAAGCAAGGTGTGCTGTG